>NC_136498.1:21332980-21357980 GCF_053919585.1 Euprymna scolopes
TTCATTAACTGTTGGCTCCTATATATATATATATATATATATATATATATATATATATATATATATATATATATATATAAATTCACTTTTTTCTTAAACGCATTTTTTCTTTTTCAATTTGCTCATGAGAGTATATATTACGGATCTGTTAGCAATCTCCAAGAAAAAGGGGAAAAATGTGTTATATCTGTATTTTTTAATGTAGCAAATGTATTTTTAAATGTATGGTAAATATAATAGCAATTCAATGTACCATATAATTGTCTTTAGACAATTATATGGAGCAAATAAAAACACATTCCAACATAATGTTTACAAGTCACAAACTGCAAAATTCATACCTTTAATGTCGGATATATATATATATATATATATATATATATATATATATTCATACCTTTAATGTCGGATATATATATATATATATATATATATATATATATATATATATATATATATATATATATATATTAGTCAGAGAAAGGTTAGAGAATCTATTAAAAATATTTTAAAGTGTATTTATATGGAGAATTTGTGTGTACGGTTTTCTGTAAAAGACGATAGAAATACTTACCAAATCTTTAAACGCACCCTAAGCCTCCGATCATTCTCAAAAGATAATGGATACCCTTTGTAAGTGTAGTTGCGCGTGTAATTATGACGTAAGGGTTGCGCAGTGCAACCACACCTCTCCTTAATCGGCACTGCTTGAGTCCAGTGTCAAGAAGAAGTGCTAGGCGACTGAAGACAATGCTGTGATAAGCGGAGAGCACCTAGAATTCCCAAATGATCACCCATTTTCGTTCTGATCAGACTCGACGATGCTTAAAGCAATTATTGTATAATTATTCCCTACAGATAATAAGTTATAACTATCTAAAAGCTGAAATATATCCAGTGTTGATTAAATTTATATAACATTTTTTGTTGGGAGGGGGAGATAATGGAGTTGATCCGGTATCTTTAGGTGCCTTCTGATGATAGTTATGGATAAGGGACCATCTATAAACTACAAAAAATTGAATTAATCTCGAATATCTGTTTCCCTTCTATGTGCCGAATCTCTAGATCCTAGTAAAGATATCGGAGTAGGATCTCTTTGAAACTTAATAATAATATAATTATCCAATTTTAATTAAATTTAATTCATCAGCATAAGACGCAAATCTATAGTCATATTTTTTTTTTATTTTAGCTTTTTTGATTGTGTTATAACGGACGAAACGAGGTGTCATAAAAGACAAAAACTTATCATTTCATAAGCATAGTGAAAATGTCCATAGTAACTTCCTGATGGAATCCGAGTCACTTTGTAGTTTACTATTACACTAGCATTTCAGCCCGGCGTTGCCCGGGTGTTTGGAGGTGTATGAAAAACTTTGACCCTTATTATGACCCCTTAACATTTATTGCTTTGGGCTCAAATCAAGTTATTAAGTTAAATCCATGTCCAAGGAACCTATATCTAAAATTTAAAGTGTTTAGACCCAAAATTTTCGGAGGAGTTTGGTAGAGTTTTCAAAGCGTTGAACTTTCACCCCTTAGCAGCCAAATTTCTGTCCGAAAACAAATCACAAGGATTTTCAAAATCTCAGTACCCTGTATATCAAATTTCGAGTCTGTAGACTTAAAATTGACAGAGTTATTGCGTAGGGAAATGTACACAGACACACACTGACATACATACACACACGCAGACACGTTCACTTTTATAGATATATAGATTATTTATTTTGCATGAATCAGGAGGTTCTATTTTCCTGATGTCTTTCCTGTTAGATTTTTTATACTGACATCGAGTGCTTATGGAAGGTACATCGTGAAGGTTTCCAACATCTTAAGTGAATTTATTTTTGTCGAACGAACTGTATTCAAACTTTGTACACCCAAGTTTTCAGTTCGTATCGTAAACCACTTAGCCAAAGTCATCTTACATAGTTGTTCATAAAAAATCATTGACATTACGTAAAACAGAAAAATAAATACGGCGGATGTTTATTTATTATTTTTTCTCTGTCGTGACGTGATTGCAGCAAAGACGTCGAATCTTTTTTTGCCAATGCTTATATGGACGGAAACAGACGGTTCACACACATAGCTGTTTTTTTTTTTTTTTGTGGTTTTTGATGTTGTTTTTCTTCGTTTAATAGTTTATTATGTACATGACAGCCCCTCACAACCTACACCATTTACGTATTGTTTTTATTTCTTTTTTTCCTTGTGTTGTTTGTTGTTCCTTACATCATTAGACATGCGCGCACCTTAAGGGTGGTTTATTACTTATCTTTTAAAGAGCAAAAAAAGATGTGAAACCAGGCCGGGTGCTCATCGACGATTGGTTTCTCCACCCTGAAGCTGTGCAAGAGAAAGATAGCTTTTTTTCCTTTGTTGTGGACACCGATTGTAGAAGAGAAAGAATGGGAAAAGAATAAACAAAGAAACGGAAAAAGGAAACAAATGCGTGTAATTAAACAGCATAAACAAATACGCACTCAGCAAATAAATATTTTGAAAAAACAAAACTTACATGTATTTCTGTCAAAAGAAATAATAGACAATGTCGACCATGAAAAGTTTTATCTAAACGTCGACACATTGTTTTGTGCTATGACTGATAAGTACAATGGATATATATATATATATATATATATATATATATATATATATATAATATGTGTGTGTATGTGTGTATATATACATACATATACACACACATATGTATATATATATTTATATATATATATATATTTGTGTGTATGTGTATATATAATATACATACATAGTGATCCACAGACACATTGTTTCATTGTATAATAGCTTCTGTATGCGGCTAGACTTGCAGCCATCTCAAGCCAGAAATAGAATCCCCAACGATTTAGTTGAGAGTCGAACATTCTAATTCTAACCCTAACTCTCAGCCAAGCGATCGGCGATTTAAAATCATAACTCGTATGTATGTATGTATGTATGTATGTATGTATGCCTGCCTAAAACTTTCGAAACAAGCGACGGGTTTTCACGAGATCGGTATCGTTTTGAACGCCGACCCTTCGGACAACAAATATCGAATAATAGGCTAAAAACATTAATTCTTTCACCATCAACGGGGCACTTTTCTACGGGGAGAGGTCGCTTTTTTGAGCCCAGAACAATAAATATAAATAAAATATTAAAGAGTAAAAATTGGGGTTAAAGTTTTTAAAAATTGACCTCTGCGGTCTCTACCAAATAACTCAACCAATTTTTGTCTAAACATTTTAAAGTTTACATAAAGTGTATTCAGACATAGGGCAAGCTTTTTAATCGGGTTTGACCGAAATTTTGGCCTCTAAGGTGCCAAAGATCAAAAGATTTTACTTTTGCGGTTTTTAGCAAACTATTCAATCATTTTCGGGTCTAAACATTTGAAATTCTACATAAAGATTATTCAGACATGAAGCAAGCTTTTGTAATAACTTTTTAGGCGAGGATTTCGCTGCCAAGGGGTCAAGGCTGAAAGAGTTGACCTTTGCAGACTCTACCAAACTCCTCCGCCAACTTTGAGTATAAACACTTTAAATTTTAGACGTGGGTGTCCTGCACATGAGTCAAACCTTTTAACATATACAAGAACCCAAGTCAAATTTGAGTCCTTGTACCAAAAAAAAATATCCATTAAATAAAACGTTGTTTAGTAAATCGTTATTTTTTTTGCATTTTTTTTTCATTTCCATACACCAAACATGAATATAAATATCACTAAAGTATCCGCTGGGTCATACGCTGCATTTCGGTATCTTACTTTCTCAGTGGGTTGCCTTTAGGCGGAGATAAACCGCGTCACACACACAGACAGTAAATCGAACTTACTAAGGGAGATAATAACTTCCGATGATTACCGGAAAAATATTCAGTAAATAAAACGTTGACAGACAGACAGTACGAAAATTTATAATAGGATAAACATTCATGGTTGGTTTTTCTTTATGTGCATATAAACATATGCACATAAAGTTATGAACAATACATAGGGCCCGAACAAGGCCGGGCTGAACTGCTTATAACATATATAAATATAATAACGTATATATATATATATATATATATATATATATATATATATATATATATATACATATATATATATATATAACCAATTACATACTAACTACAAAATAATAGATTAAAATATAATAACAACTCTAATTAAAAGATACATCAGACCCACTGACCAAAACAAAAAGATCAAACTGATAATATATTATACCAAATTTAAAACTTTCAATTTAATAATCAAAAGCAATAACATCACTAACACAACATTAAACCAAACTAATGTAGTGTATGAAGTTATTTGCGCCTTCGGAGAATGTCTCCGAACCTACTCTAAAAATCCATACAACTTATACATAGGCCATACAACAGCAACACTCTCCCGACGGCTAGCCTATCATTCAGTTGACAATAGTGCCATAAACAACATCTAACATTCCCACGATAAAACCTCAAGTCGTCTGACATTAGAAATATCTTAACTAACAATACTAAAATCAGATACCTTAACAACTGCACACGACGACTAAAATTACTAGAAGCCATACTTATAAAAAAAAACGACAGCCCTTTTTGCGCCGGGTCTCATTTAATACCGGGACAAAAATACTAACAATATTTAATAACTAACTAGAAACTAAATAAACTATGCAATGAAAACATTGAAAAAAAAATAAAATAAAAATAATTCGACTCAACCCTCCTGCACCCACGTTTATAACCAATTTAAATAAAAAGAAAATTAATAATTTTTTTAAAAAACTATAATTACATCAAGTCTAATAGAAAAGGAAAACGAAAACAACAATCACTCCTGAAAATAGTCGGATGCACCGATAGAAAGCGCTCGAGAAGAATATGGGCAAAAAACAACCTATGGGCACTATACTGTAAAAGTTACCGTCTTTTTAAGACCGCCTGGCAAATTGAAAAATTATCCATTAAGATCGGAAAAAAGAATAACTCTATCGTGTTCAATCAAACGTGTTTGAATAATAACCTGTTGCCAAAATATATATATATATATATATATATATATATATATATATATATATATATATATATATATATATACACGGTGGTCACTACTTATCAAGGCCCGGAAGACACTCAGGGATAAGGGTTATTGCAAGTACGGTATGTTTGTGTGGAGATTTGATGAAGTGTTTACTTAAGGGGGCGGTTCATTAAGAATTTGTTAACGTTGGACTTGAAGATATCCAAGTTGTAGTCAGGTGGGAAGCAGGCAGACGGAACAGAGTTCCACAGGCGTGCAGTTCTAAGAAAGAAGCTTTGTTCATGGAATCCAGGTTTTGATTTAGGCACAGATATAGAGTTATTTAATTTTATGCTTTGACAATAAAAACACAGCTGGAACATATTCATCGTGGTTACTTACTCTCTCGTACAAATAATTTGCTACGCGTTTTCTACGCCTTATTTCAAATTCTTTGTAAAAGATATATAGCAATCGAATTTGATTAAAGATAGAAATTGACATATTCACGTGCGGTTTTAGCGCAGCTCAAAAAGCACACATGAAGTATTTAATAAATTATTTACAAAATAAATTACTTAAAAAAAATAATTATTAGAAACTTAATTACTTAAGAAAATTGATTACTTTTCAAATAATAAAACAATTACTTCGAATGTTTAATTGATGAAAAACGTAATTACTTTATATTACATTTACTTAGCGAATGAATAAAATAATTAGTGACCATTACAATAAATATTAAGTTGTTCTCCTGGTGTTTCATTCCAACCAATACACAATGTCACTTAGAAATAAGAGGTTTCTATGTTGATCAAAACTACAATCATACTATGTAGGGAGTTGCGCAGCGACATATCTGTTTACATTACATTCGAACTTATTGGTGCCAGTTTAAAAGCAGGAACCTAAGAGGGAATTAGAAAGTCTGGCAGTACTGGAGAAGAAATTATTTTAGGATAAGTCTTTCCGGTATATACTGATCTCTACAATGAAGGGGTGGGATTTTGCTGCTTGTTGAGTAAGAAGAGGGTATTTATGCCGAGAAGATACAAGTGCTTTGATTTTAGAATTTTTTCGATTAAAAAGCCCGAAATAATTGCATTTGACTACTATTCTCATCTTGCTTATTAGATTCTTAACGTTTCGGCCGATGTGCTTTCTGTAAGTGCATTTGCAGAACTTCTGTTGAAAATGTTAATGTCGAACTCAAAGAAACTTTACGAGATTTGTAAGTTTCCTTTTGTCTTAATCTCATTTAGCGCTAGTGACTGCCTAAATGGACAAAAGGAACACAAAAAATAAAAACTTTAACAAAAACAGATTTAAAATGCACATTCTCTCTCTCTCTCTCTCTCTCTATATATATATATATATATATATATATATAAATATATATATATATAAATATATATATATATATGTGTGTGTGTGTGTGTGGGTGTGTGTGTATAATCATCTCACCAACGAGACGCCAAAAACTTTAACATTAAGACTCGAATTTTAAAGTAACCCCCTCCTCCTACCCCCACAGATCCCCCTTCCCTCTCCATGTATCCCTTTGCCCTCAGCCACACCAGAAATGAACTTCCAATACCCTCCCCCACAAGGTCCTTAAACTCCAAAACTAAAACATTACCGACATACCAAGCACCCGTCCTACCTTTCCCCCTGGTTCCCTTCCTCTTTTTTTCCGCTCTTCTCGCACCCCTCCCCTGAAATCATTCACTCTTTAATCCCATCATAACGAACATTTCTGTAAAAGTCTGAGGAAGCTACAGACGGCCAAAAGAACGGCCGTGTAGCTGAAACAATAATGTAACTTAACAGAAAGATACGGTAATAAAAAATAAAACGCATATTTGCTCTACAACAGTATTGAGCACTTTCTTCAGTTTTTATTAATTACCCTTTCTACTAAATATATTTTCGTATATATATATATGTATATATAACTTCTTACACTTCTAAATAAGTAGTATTGATTATTTATTTTTAATATTATTGATATTATCTATCCATGATAGTATGTTTATCTGTTAAAATATGTGTGCATATTGTTTTACATGTTAAGCTTATATATATATATATATATATATATATATATATATATATATATATATATATATATATATATATATATATATATATATATGGGGGTGCATAATGTGCATTTCAAGTCCTTTATTATTTATTATTTAAGTTTTTATTCTTACGTGTTTCTTTAGTTCTTAGGTGTTTCCCTAGCGCCACGTCATGTCTTTTTATTCAATCCGTTTGATTTCACTAGATTAAAATGATGAACCTGCAAAGTTTAACTCGTACGCCTTTTTCATGATCGTGCGTCTATGCTTTAATCATTGTGTTTGATCTTCTGTGTAGATGGCCACAAAGATCACATGCGAGGGGTTGTATGCGATCGACCGCATGTGAACGTAGAAAGTTATGCACGCCCACACACGCAACCGAGTGATTGAGCCAACGAGCACGTGCGTCGTTCCTGTTTTTCTTCGTCATGTTACAAAAAATGTATATGTTTTTAAATTTGGGAGATGAGGACTGAAAATTCGTATTATTTCAAGTATTCGGACGATTAATGTCATCTTGAGTGTCATTCACACAACGCTTCGGTCGATATAACTCCCAACCTTCTTCTGTTGCATCTTACCATAATTGTAGTTTTGTAAAATTTCCCCAAAACCGGAAGTATCTAAATTTTTAAAGGAAGACTGAATGTTTTACATACAAATATATCAATGTATACATGTGGATATTATTCTGATTCCTCGGCTACTATTCTCATTTTGAGTCCTATTCTTAGAACGCTTCGGCCGATGTAACCTCTGATTTTCTCCAAGTCGTATCCGGAATTATTTCCGTAGAACTGAAGTCTACACGGAATTTTAAACGGAACTCGTGATTTAATCGAGGGGGTAGTATACTCTCGTTTCGTCAGCCACATATATATAGAAGTTCTAAGTACTTTTCTTAATATAACCTGCAATCTAATGTAACTGTAATCCTGAGGATTGAACCGGCACCTACCAGAAGAGTGTAAACTTAAAACTGAATTTTGCCAAATAAAATTTATACAAGTTTAAAAGTATTTATATCACTTTTTTAAATTCGTATTGTTTGCAGTAAAAGGACCCCTGGCGTAGTTATTTACTACGCCAGGGATCCTTATAATCCAAATAATACGAATTTTAAAAAGTGATATAAAAACTGTTAAACTTGTATAAATTTTATAAGATTTGAAAAGCTTAAAAACGAAACAATTTTTATTAAGAAAACATTTAATTAAAATAAAAGAAAATATCGCTGTGTTAGATTTTAATTTTCTTGCGATCAAATCATTGAGATTAGCCATTAGATCTCTGCTAACATCCCACATTTTCATATCATCACATTTCTTGTCTTCGATACGTTGAAGCTTATAACTAATGAGCTCTAAGCCTTTAGTTTTCTGAATTTTTGAGATGTGGATTAATAATTGAATTGTTTAGATTATTCGGACTACTGTTCTCATCTTGGGTGTTATTCGCACAACCTTATGATCTGTGTTACCTCCGACGCCCTTCAGATGTATATTATCGAACTCAGAAATCTCTTGAACGGGCCATGGGGTAACAGATAAAGTACTATGTGAAATTAAGGTCAAAGTTTACACTTTTCTTAAGATTGATGGTTCAATTTTACAGTGTCAGCGATTTAAAGCGACCTGTGTCCATGGTGCCTGGAATGCGTCAATATTACGTCAATCGGCCAGCTAAGCTAACCGATATCATTAATGGGTATGCCAAAACCAACATAAAGTGCAATAAACAAAATGGCGAAAATAAGGTAAACAGGTCAATCAACAGGAAGTCTGACCCAGAGAGTTGCAAACAATAAACAAAGCTGGCGAGAAAAAGGGCAACAGGTCAAAGTGATATAAATAAAAGAGCAGATAGAAAAAACAGAGAGGAGACATGAAGCGAAAATACGTGTCGACACAGAGTTTTCCGATTCACGTTCTCCGCCTATCACCACTGCGCTCCGATGTTAGTTGTCACTTTTATTTTCTAGCGTAAAAGTGTAAATAAACAATTCTGTATTGAAAACATAATAAATGTCTCGTATTCATTTTAACACGAAATAACTTTTCGTTTATATTGACAAGAGAATTTGACGATCACAACACATTCATATATGCAACATACATATAAGTTTAAAATGTTTTTTTTTTTATGTCCCAAAAGAAATAAAATAGTTAGAAAATGAGACAAATCTCTAATTAGTAGAACAGCCATGCGACATATAGGATCAGGGCACATTAGGATGAAGAGTCGTCGATTTGGTGAAGAGGTAAAATAGGAGCGCGGTGTACGGCATCAGGGTGGCTTGATGGAGCGGCTGATATGGATCATCGGAGGAACTACCCTACACCCAAAAGGAGATCAGATAGAGATTCTTGCCTAAAAATAATTATGGAGTCGGTTTGAAACTAACTAAAGAAGATTATTTTTATGGTGTCTCATCTTTCTTAACCAAGTGAATGTACGGATATAAAGAAAACATGTACTGGAATGTAAAAATGCGTACATTCTTTGAAAAATCGGAAGGAAATGGGTGCTACATGAAAGGGTTGTCCCCTTCTCGTGTATGTAAGAAACAAGACTAGATAAGTGAAGATGATATTAGGAAAAAGCTAGAATCGAACCCTGTAGGCAACTGTTAAAAGATATTTGAAATCCCCGGAATGCAGTCGATTGTTAATTCTTTTAAAAATATTAAAATATTATTTATGTCGGAAAAAAGTGATTGTCCATTCTTTTAGAATAACTGGATATTAAATATGTCAGTTAAAAGAATGGGCAATGAGAGTAAAAAATATTGTTATAAATAGGTTAGATATTAATTAGAATTGAGAATTCTTTGTTTGCCAAGAGTTAGTCACGTTGGGAACCATACTTCTGACGTCATAAAAAAGGAGATGTCTCAATAAATGATTTCTTAATATATGATTTCTCAATATATGGCTTGGGGGTTCGAAGTTGGGAAGTTGACTAGGACTATATGTTGCATCATGTCTCCCAGTCCTTAATAATATGAAGTTCCCAAGAATCATCCCAGTCTGTTATAAATGTCTCCCTCATTATCATTATCATCTGTTCTGAGCCAACATTAAAGATGTCTCCGATATGAAACCCGCCATCTCTTCCAATATGACCCTCTGCTATTTAACAATACGTACAAGGGGTGTTTGAATCAGTTCCCACTTTTTGATGCCGTTATGTTCATTTATTTACGACTGAATGAATCACTTCAACCAGGTCATAAAGGATTAAAGAGAAAATAAGCGCAAAATACATTTTCGTTGAATGCCTACCACACACACACACACACACACACATATATATATATATATATATATATATATATATATATATATCACAGCCTGTTTCGCAGTGTCACATCTCTCAGCTAGCACCCTATCTCGAACCACGCATCGAACCTACAACCATATGTGCATGTGTGTGTTTTCGAACACAAGCAACACATAAGACCCATTAAGCCCGCAATAGAATTTATTAGTAAAGATCATATGTTTATAAATAGTTTAGATGAAAATGACCTTTCTTTAAAAAAAGGTCTATGAGTATCGAGTCGTGTGCTCTCAAATAAGCGAACATTTCGGAATCAAGATATCAGCCAAATCTTTTGAAATCTCACGAGGTCAGTTTGACGTTGATGAATAGTAAAAACTCGTGTCGTTCCATTTAAGTGATGAACGCATACGATATCATTTTACGGCAATCGGCAAAATTCAATTTAGTCGCACGAATTCATTTCTGAGCATCCAGCGAGAATAACAGTCCCAGATGTTTGGAAATTAAATAACAGTATAACTGCCAGCCTCGTTTTATAGATGCCTTTTATACGATGCGCACTTCTGTATACGCTTCTGTAAGATGAACATGGAAGCTACAGTTTTCAAAATAAGGGGATCGATCTATATGTATAGTCTCAATATTAATTTACTTGTTTGTACGTCCAATGTCACAAAACACCATCATCATCGCAAACATTAATTAATGAGAAACGAATTACTTCACTTTACACTGACTCTTTATCAGTTAAAACTCATTAAAACCATTTCCTTTCGAAAACTGTTTTTAAAAAATGTGGCTCTCTGTTTACAGTTTCAAATTGGCTGTTTTATTTTTTAACTGAAATGTCATGTTGAGAAGAAACTTTTTTCTTAGAACTGCACGCCTGTGGAACTCTGTTCCGTCTGCCTGCTTCCTTCCGGACTACAACTTGAATGTCTTCTAGTCCAATGTTAACAAATTCCTAATGAACCGCCCCCTTAATTAAACACTTCATCAAATCTCCACACTAACGTAATGTACTTGCAATAACCCTTATCCCTGAGTGGCTTCCGGGCCTTGATAAGTGGTGATCACTGTGTAAAAAAAATAAGAAAAAGTGTTTTTCATAGTTTTTTTTTATTTAAAAAAATGTGCAAGTGAATCGACATCTGTTTCTTCATAATTTATATAAAAATAAATTCTTCAGGAAAACAATGTGTTTTGTATTGAATGTTCACTTAAAAAGAATCTAAACTTTTTATATAAATCATTTTAAAATAATAGACACAAGCAGAACCTGTGGAAATTCCACGGTAGTTGAACATTTTAAGAACACATTATGAGAAAAAAATGAATGAAAAATAAAATTAAACATAACGACGAATTTAAAACAATTTTTAAGCAAATTACCGTGGAATTTCCACAGGTTCTACTTGTGTCTATTATTTTGATTATTTGAACTAATTATCCCATCTTCAGTGTTATCCACACAATATTTCTAATTTTTTTCAGTGCAAAGCTCAAAATCGAAATCCTTTATGCTGAACTCGGGAATCTGCACGAAATATCGAACTGAACAATTTATTATGACTTCGCAATTGTATGTTGAGTGTCGGCAGCACGGGGCATTTGTCATTCAAGCATTAGAGAAATGAACGTTACAACTGAATTTTATCAAGTACTTTATCTCCTCCAGAAGGCTTCATCCTTCCAAGCGTCACTCAAATTGTAGTTACGAACTACTTAGAGCTTCTAACCAATGACAGTTGACAGAACGAGTGCAGGCTATTCCGGTGGATTAAATATAGTGTCCTGTTCCTAAATTCACATTGACTTAAACGGAGGGAGAATAACAGTTAAAATAAGACGAGCGGTTAGAAAAATCCAATAATAAGAATTAATAAATACCCATCTAAATATTTAAAAGCTTAACATTTTTCGCTTCTAAAATGTGAAACGGATTATTTGTATTATTTAAATTATTTGAATTATTTGTATTATATGGATTATTTGTATTATATGGATTATTTTAATAATTTTTTTAAAATAATTTTAATTATTTGTGTTATTTGAATTATTTGAATCATTTATATCATTTGTATTAATTGAATCCTTTTTTATTTGAATTATTTGAATTATTTAGATTATTTGGGTTATGTGAATTATATGAATTATTTGAATTATTTGGATTATTTGAATAATTTAGATTATTTGAATTATTTATATTATTTGAATGTTTTCAGATTATTTGGATTATTTAAATTATTTTAATTATTTGGATTATTTTAATTATTTAGATTATTTAGATTATTTGAATTATTTGGATGATCTGTAATTCGTTTTTTATTTAAATAATTGGAATTATTTGAATTATTTAAATAATTTGAATTATTTAGATTATTTGGATTATTTGAATTATATGGATTGTTTGAATTATTTGGATTATTTGAATTCTTTTTTTGTTTGAATAATTGAAATTGTTGGTGTTATTTAAATACTTTTAAATCATTTAGATTGTTTGGATTATTTGCATTATTTAGATTAGTTGTATTATTTGGATTATATGAATTCTATTTTTACTTAAATAATTTGAAATATTTGTGCTATTTAGATTATTTTTATTATTTAGATTATTTGAATTATTTGAATTACATGGATTATTTGAATTATTTGGATTATTTGAATTCTTTTTGTATTTGAATAATTTGATTATTTGTTTTATTTGAATTATTAAGATTATTTGAATTGTTTGTATCATTTTTTATTTGAATCTTTTTTTTATTATTTCAATGGTTTTAATTATTTGCTTTATTTGTATGATTTGCATTATTTAAATTATATATATTAGTTGGATTAGTTGGAGTAATTAGATACTCCGAAGTATTGTTCTCATCTTTAATGAAAAAGGGTAATAGAAATCGTTTTTATTTTTTATATTTAACTGGACTTGCAAACTTATCTCTTCCTGATTCAAATACTAGAACGGAAGTTTAACAGATCAGCCAACGGATTGCATCGCATTTTTTTGTTTTACTATGAAACTTTTAAAATAAAATTACCATTTTTCGGAGTGGAATCGATTCTGAATTGCATCGTATTTTATTTCGAGCAGATAATTTGGTGAAATAGGTACAACTTTTCAGTTGTGTCAGTTTTATTAAATGCATAAGCAAGACAATAGTTTTTTGTGTGTATTTGTTGTAGATTTTATTTTCATTTTGTTATTATTTGTGGACAGGGAAACAATCTCAATTATTTATATTCCTTTAACTTCGTTTGGAATAAAATAAGAAATAAAATACGCTTCCACGTGGATAGATATTCATAAGGACAGTTATGTGTGTATATCGTTTCGGAAAAGTTAACGTAATTAGTACAATTCAATTCCATATGGCATTCTACTAGAGATTGAAAAGTTCAATCTTAAGTGCGAGCAACACTAAGAATACAATTGCGAATTATTGATGACTTTCTACTTAGTTATGGGTGACTAGACGAAAGCATGTTACTCCCGTCTAATAAAAAAAAATGGTTTCGTTCGAAATTCTGTGCAGATTCTCAATCTTGATAGAAAGATTCTCGAATTCAACAGGATACACATGAAGAAGGTCGGAGGTTGCATCGGTGGAAACGTTATAAGATAGGAAAAATAATTCGTATAATCTAAATAATACGAATGCGATATGGTTATATACTTGTAAGATTCACTCCTAAACTAACCAACGGTTGTGAATTTAAAAATTGATCTGTTAGGCATAAGGGGGTGTAATGTGAGCTGTAGTTATGTTAACTTTAATTTAAATAGACTGAAAACGATTGAAATTACTTCCTGATAAATTCATGTACCTCGGATGTTTGTGAGATTTTTATAACCAGATTTATGTGTATTATGGGTCTGTATGCTATGATATTTTTAATATTAAATTATTTTAGCATCAATGCGTAATTAAATTAATATACATTGATTCAAACAAATAAAATGATTCCCAACGCTATTGATAATGTTTACTTATTTTTTTTTGTTGTTGTTATATTTGCTTACCTTTGCATTCTTGTTTTAAAACGTGACGTGAATTATTAATCTATGCGGTCAAGCCAAAGCTATAAGTTTTATGTTAAGATAATGTTTTAAGTTTTATTTTCTAGAAAATTAATATAGAATAATTGGTAGTGTGTCAGACTAAACTTCCCAAACATTCGTTTTTTATCCCGGGTCATCATATTCGTTTTTTTTTATTCACTACTATTAATGCAATATTTTATATGAATGAAATTTGTTAAAATCTCTAGTATTATTAATGCGACAAATTCTTACGATTTAATAATTACGTAAAAAAATTGTAATTGACATCCGGAGAAAATCTCTATTCATAAAGATAGGTATTAGACATCAATTAATAAATAGTCTCAAAATTGCATTTTCTGTGGGATTTGATTCATTTACCTGATTAAATATGGCCGCTAGATTTTTTTTATATATATTTGATGATATCTTTTTGCAATGCTAACAAAATCTGACTACGAAATTGGGAAATCTTAATTAAAAAAGAAACAAAATTGAAATAACCTTTTTTTTTTTAATAATGTCTTCTAAATTTTGCCTATTTCAGCATCACATGTTTGTGCTTTTTCCAAAACATTATTCATGACAGATTGCCGATTCTTTGGATTTACAACCCTTATTTCGTTCCTGATCTTTTCCTTTAATTCTAGCAGGGGTTGGTATTTGTAAACAGACTATTTCTATTAAGATATCTCCACAAGAAAAAATCGAGGTTAGCCAAGTCTTGGGAAGGTGGTAGATTTGACATTGCCATAGCGAGAGATAAAGTTGTTGTCGAAGTGTTGCCTGAGAAGTTCTATGGTATCTCTCGCCATATGTGCCGTTGTTCCATTTTACTTATAAATAATTAATTTCCAAAATATTATCTATAAAATATCTGAAATAGAGGAAAAAATAATTGTTAATGAAAAAGATTTTCAACACTTCAGCGACTTTTTGCACATCTTATATAGCAAGTTTGTATTGACTTGGTTCCACAGTCATTAGATGCCAACTAAGTAAGATTCGCTAAATTTGGAATAAAAACTCTTCAGGTGAAGCCTAGAATTTTAGATACTTTTAAAATTAAAATCATGTAAGGGTTTTTTATTAAAATTAGAGTGAAGAGTTTATACACAAGACTTAGAAGCATCCAATGTAGAGTGTGATCTTCGAAAAACTCTTCTTTTAAGGGAAATAATTTTATTATTGTAGTGAATATTCTTTAGGTAGCGTATACAAGAAATATAAAGACGATTTTTTTTATTGTTGCTTATTATTTATGGGCATTGAGGCAATTCGCATTTCGAATACACTTAGACTTATGTGAAAAAAGAAATGAAACGATTAGCATAAAATACAATTAAGGGACATAGATGTATAATATGCGTAGGCGTGTGTGAGCGTTTATATACGTAAATGTGCATATAAATATATATATATATGCATGTATATATGCATATATACATATATGTGTCTATGTATATGTAGATATATATGTGCATGTGTATATGTATATATACATAAGTGCACGTATATATGTATATATATATATATATATGTGCCTGTATATATGCATATGTACATATATGTGACTATGTATTTGTAGATATATATATATGTGCATTTATATATATATATATATCCATATATGAGCACGTATATATGTATATGCATATATGTATATGTATATATATGCATGTATATATGTATATATACATATATTAGTATATATATGTGTATATATACACTCCCATATTTATATATATATTTACATATATATATGCATATATATATATATATATATATATATATATATATATACATGCACATATACATATATATACATATGTTTATATTTTGGCAGCAAGTTATTATTCAAGCACGTCTGAGTGAACACGACAGATCTTTTTTTCCGATAGCAATATGCATAAATATATGCGCATAAATACGTGTGTATATATATATATATATATATATATATATATATATATATATATATATATATATGTATATATTGTTTTAATATACATTTTATTTAAAAGGTTGTATAAAAAATCACTGGAATGTTTCGCATATATTGCAAATTATGGCGCCGAAAATCTTATCGAGATTTCCAAGATTTGTTCACCCTCTTTAAGAGAGAAAATCGATTCCGGAGAATAAGTGAATTGAGATCTCGAAAACTGTTTTCTTTTTTCAATCTCCTCTGTGTGTGTGTGTGTTTGTGTGTGTGTGTGTGTGTGTGTGTTTGCCATCTGTTTTGTGTTTAGACATTTTATGTGTAAGTGACCATGTGTATGCGCCTTCGCTTTTTTTTACAAGTGTGATTGTTTTTTTTTGTTTTGTTTTTAATTTTCCTTTGATTTATCTTTTTTTGAAGTGCGTGTATATAGGGGGGAATTACATCATTTTTTTATGTGCATCTTCATTTTTTTTTGTACCTTATTATACATTTCGTTTGCATTTTTTTCTTTTAAGACTGTTGTTGTTGTTGTTGTTGTTGTTGTTGTTGTTGTTGTCTAACGTCAGTGATGCCTTTGCAAGGCGTTTATAAAAAAACACACACAGGAGTAAAGAAGCAATCGCGTTGTGCCTAAGAAGAAACTGCAGTTAACAAAGTGGAAGAAGATGGAAGAAAAATAAAAACATTTCGAAAAAGAAAACAGAAAATGTCTATAATTTCTTTAATATTACATGTGTAAATAAAAATTACATTTCAACACTACTACTACTAATACTACTACTACTACTAATACTGCTACTACTACTAATAATAATAATGTTTATAATTAAAGTAGCAATAATAATAATAACAATGATAAACGTGATGACAATGATAATAATAATGATATTACTTCTGATAATAAACCAAGTCCGTCGACCTCTTCCACAAATACCAAAACCTCAACATGACATATCTCCAGAAAAAAAATACTTATAACCTCATCTTCTAACGTAGACCCCCTACTACCATGTCTCCTTCGCCAACATCAGGAGGTCTACGTTCCAACCTTCCAGAGGTTGAAACCCAATTACACGAGAGGAAACCGGACATATTCATTCTAAGCGAAACTGGCATATGGCCGACCACTTCCCTAGATGAGTTCATAATTAAAGGATACTCCAACCTAACATCTAAATTTGTCCCCCAAGATCGCCATGGGCATGGAATATGTGTCTACATTAAAGATGGCTTTCCATGTGGTAGGGATATCTCCAGAGAATACCTTAATTTACGTTATATGTGCTTCCGGGTTGCACTTGCCTACACCACCGCATTTATATTTGCCCTCTATCGCCCCCACAACAGTGGGGTTACTATCTTTAAGAGTATATTTGAGAAAATTGACAACATCCTGTCTGCTCATCCTTCGGCTAACATTCATATTTGCGGTGACTTCAATGTCCATAATGTGGAATGGCTGACCCACTCAAATAAGACAGATGATGGGGGGGGACTGTTACGATTTTTCCACTGCCTATGACCTCACTTAGATTGTTCACGAACCCATCCGTGGGCCCGATACAACCGGTCAGTATGCAAGCCTTCTAGATATTTTTCTCACAATTTCCCCTGAGCTATGTTCATGATTCGTTCTATCTCCTCTGGGATCCTCCGACCACTCCGTTGTAGTAGTTAAGATAAAAATAAAATGTAATAAGTCCTCAGACGTACCTCTCCACCGTACTGTATGTCTATACTCCACGGCTGACTGGGATAGCTTCCGTACATTCATATCTGATCTACCGCTGCATTCCATGTTTAAAAAGGATGTGTCCTCTATAGTATCAGACCTGACCGAATGGATAATCGTAGGCATAGACCGATTCAAACCATCCAAAAAATTCCAACAAAAACCTAACAGCCAGCCATGGTTCTTCCTAGAGTGTGCTGCTGCTATCGCGCACAGAAATCACTTTTTCCATAACTACCAACGTAATAGATGTACTGAGACTAAAGCTGCTTTCAGGACTGCCAACAACTACTGTAAAAGAGTAATAAAAATGCAAGAGAGCTATATGCTCAGTCCGTTAAATCCAAAGTAGCTGAGCAGTGGCTTGGTTCCCACCAGTTTTGGCAAATAGCAAACAGGATCCTGGACAGAAGTGTGCGTTCTATCTCAACCATCAACAATGGAGCTGAGGTCCTCTCATCAGCATCAGGCAAGGCCAAACTATTTGCCAAGAACTTTGCAGCTAATTCTACTTGATGCGACGAAGGCTATCAGCTCCCTATATTTCCTCCTATAACAGACAACACGCTATGCAACATACAAATGTCTGTGCATGAGGTCGCCAAACTAATCAAGAACCTTGATTCCAGTAAAGCAATTGGCCCTGACGGCATTCCAGTTATAGTGCTGAAAAAGCTCCAAGCAGGACTTGCCCTCATACCTACAAAACTTTAAGGAGAAGTGCTTTCCAACCAGTTTCTACCAGTCTCTCTTAAACTTCGCTCCACGCCAGTCATGGCTAAGTTGTTCTCCTCTAAAATTGAAAATGGTCCTGAACTATTTGTAATCTTTGGATTTTAAATTTTTCTTGCCTGGTGAGATCTAGTATGATCGAAACGGTCTGCACATCGTTGCAAGATATGAATGTATTTGCATAAAGTATAATAAAAAATATATAATTTGCTCGGTTTTGCTGAGCACTATTCACGACTTTTGTTGAAATTCAATTACTATTCGTTTTTGGATATCTCCCTACCGGGTTTATATATATATATATATATATATATATATATATATATATATATATATATATATATATATATATATATATAACTACTGATAATAAAATTAATATACGAAAGTATAAATTTATGCGTAAACTTTAAGTATTTACTTCAAAAGTGCTCAAGACGTAGGTAGAGCTAGTTAGTAAGTTATGAAATATATATGGCGATTAAGCTACACTGAATATTCCGCGCTTCATCCACTCTAGGACTCTTCAGGCTTACGCGGAATATTCAGTGTAGCTTAATCGCCATATATATTTTATAACTTATAACTTACTATATATATATGTGTGTGTGTGTGTGTGTGTGTGTGTGTGTGTGTGTGTGTGTGTGTGTGTTTCTTATTTCTAAAATTGGAAGCCACCTCTATCTTATTTGGGAATATCAGTCAATGAAAGTTTAACAAAGTTTAAGAAGAAATAAATAAATAAAAAATGAAAACAAAAAGACACATGTCGTTCGTGTTTAAGTCGGTCGTATTGTGGTTTGCTCCCAAAATTACACTTGATAAAAATCTCCGTTGACGACTATTTGAGCAATGGACAAGAGACAGGCTGACGGTCGTCAATGGCAACCGGCAGGTGTATATGCAAATGAGGGGAGAATTAACTGAACATAATAGGGAGAAGAAATAAAGAACTTCGATATTCTCACACTCCACTTTCCGTTTTAAGCATCCTGCTAAAACATCCTTACTGAATCCCCTCTATTTTGTATCTTGGATGCAAAGTAAGGAGCAGCTTCTCGGAAGGAATAATTGCGATGAAGGTACTGGGGGAAACAATACTTAGTAAAGAGTCCCCACTTATGAAGGATCAAAAGCCTTTCGAGGATAGGTATTTAGTTCTCTTCCACTGCGAACATTTAGACATCTACGGGAAGTGGAATTCAGAAATCAGAGCCTCAGAGGAGGGAGACTCTGACCTGCAAAAGTGCCTGGGCAGCCCCGTCGGCATTTCGCGGCGAGGACGCTTTAGGTGATTAGCAATAAATTAACCCCTTCTCAAAGTGAAATTGCAAAGCTTGAGAGAGTGGACCTTCTAGAACGGTACAGAACTAAACTCCCACCGCAAAATCAACAAGGATCGGATCATTACAGGAATCTAATGGTCTAATCTCTGATGATTTTGGGGACCCGGGATAAAAATCCTTAGCCGAGCTTGTCAAATGAATTGAACCATAACAATGTTATAATTGGTAATGATAGTACAAGTTTGCCAGAATTTTATTATATAAGAGCACGGTGCAACATGAAAAACGGCAATGTGGTAGTCAGTTGGGAAGTAGCCCCGCGGAAGTGTGTTCCACAGAAAGGTACTTTTAGGAAAGAAACTTTGCTTATGAAGGATTCATTTAGTTTAAGTACAGAGAAGGTAAAAGGAAAATTATTGACAGTGGATGTAGTTAGAGGAGTTTCAATATAAATGTTTTATGCCGGAGTGTGACTAGATTGAAGCTCAGGCGAGCCCCTGTAATGCTAAATCTATAAAGCAGAAAAATATTATTAACGGCTCTTCTGTGAGACAGACATAATGGGGAGAAAACAGGATATCGCCCAATAGACTGCGAAGTCGTTTTCGCACCCAGTCTGTGAAGGAAAATGTGATTTGAGCAGCATTTCCTCAGATGTGGCAACAGTATTCTCTCTTAGGATTACTTAGCTCTTGTGTAAGTAGAAGATTGCGTCGTGAATGATATGTTTTCTGTGGCGTTATAATGATCTAAACGTTTTTCCAACAGTGAATTTAAGGGTTTTTTCATTTTTCGATTTTATGTTGACAAAATATAGATTAATGAAAACTAGCGAGACCTGTTGAAATTCCACTTATTCATATATAATATATGGATGTTAGAATTCTGTAGATATTCTGCGGAAAGGGTGACGCTCTGGTATTATTGTAGCTATTTTGTTAAAACTGCAAAAGTATTTATCCAAGCTAGCAGGGATGCCCGGAAAGCCAGGGCGTAAAATACGCTTAAATATGATATTTTAATTCTTGCAGATTTCGTATATATTATTACAGAGTTAATGTTCCATGGATTTTTTATATCTTATAAAGTTGTGATTTCAAAAGTAAAAAAAATATATATATCTATATATGACTTGGATTCATCAGCTAGAATCCCAAACTTATATATATATATATATATATATATATATATATATATATATATATATATACGAGAGACGTGCAATAAGTAAAGCCCCTGGCCCACTTCCACGTGCAATGATTTATGTCTCTATGGGTTATGTGGCAAATTACAGCTCTGAACTAATTGTGGTCTCTGTTTTACAGGTGTTTGAACTGAGTCAGGTGTGAAATGGAACCTGTTGAATGTCGAGCAGTGATCTCGTTTTTGTATTTGAAAGGACGCACACCACAAGAGACTATTGATGAAATGAAAGAAACTTATGGTGATAATCCCCCATCATATGACCTCGTAAAACGCTTGCATCGTGAATTCAAACATGGCCGGAAGTCTGTGGAAACAGCTCCCAGACCTGGTCGCGCGTCTTCTGCCATTGATGAGGCATCTGTCCGTAAATTTGAGGCTACCATTTTGGAAGATCGGTGCATTACTATTCACCAAATAGCCCAAGATATCAAGATTAGTACAGGGTCTGTGAAAACTATCATTTCTGACCATTTGCATATGCATAAGATGGATTCCCAATATATTAATTATACTCGCGATTAGACGCGTATCCTTCTAGTGTATAATATATATATATATATATATATATATATATATATATATATATATTAGCATGTAAACCTGATGTTGCCTGAATTTGAATGATTACCAAGGAATGTTTTCCCCTTAGTTTTTTTAATGCCATCGAAATCAGTGAAATCACCTATTTATCAATCAAATCGAATGATTGCCTGCTCTAGTTGGAGACCTTATTGCGGTGCATTGGGAGGAAGCTTCATATGCCTTCATGCAATGACTTAGTCCACTTGTCCTACATCGCACTGTAGAAAAACCACTGTTGCTTTTATAAAACAAAAAAGATTTATATAAAAGTTTGCGTTAAAGTTTAAAATGTAAAAGTCAAGTATCATGCTTCAGTTGTCCTTTAAGCAGATGCATTCATTTTGATCGCGTTCCCGTAATATCAAAGAACTACTGTTGATTGTATATGCCTGTTCTTACTGCTTTTGCATAGATTATGGCTAGAATTTAAGTTTAAAATGAACAATCTTAGTATTATAGTTTAATTATGCTTTAAAAAGAAACATTCATTTATAAAACGCCCTTATTATATCAAACAACCTACTGTTGGTTTTATATGTCGGCCGTTTCGGTTTGTGTGGTAATAAAACGTCTCAAATGCACTCGTGATGCAAGGTGTTAACTTTGGTCAAAATCGCCTTTTCCTTATTTCATTAGAGTACTTTGTATTATCGATTATCGATACTTATCGAAGACATTCCGGTACAAAACTTATCTAAGACCATTGCTAGGCACATAATGCAGCTTCGTGTTAAATTTCATAAAAATGGACCCAGCTATTTTCGAACCAATAGGGCACGAACTATCTCACACACCTACAAAGACTCACACACAGATCACGTCCCTGTATAATTATATATATATATATATGTATAGGGTGACCCTCTCCCCAAAAAAGCGGGCCCCAACTATAATTAGGCCCCATTTCTTAGTGTTTCGTCCGAATGAAATGAAACATTGGTCATAACTAGTTTATTATATTCAAAACATCACATCAAAGCACTAGGATCTTTGGCCTTTTATCTCCGTTGACTGTAAAACGCTCAGAAAAAATATTGAATGTTCTCTGTTTTTTGGGGGTTACCCTGTATATATATATATATATATATATATATATATATATATATATACATATATGTGTGTGTGTGTGTGTGTATATATAATTATATGCGTTGAACATTAAGAGGAGATTATAGATAGATATATAAATACCCGTTCACATACACATTTCACGATAAAGATAGAATCCAGAATTAGATAGAATCGAGCAATTGCATCGACAACGGACAACGCCAGACCCAAAGTGGGTTTCGATGTACTGCATCTCATCAGTGACGTGCTCCGACATAGGTGCGAACCCAGGTCGTCGCACTCACGCAGTGTGCAATACTGACGACCTGACCATATGTCCCACGGCGCAATCTATTGGCACTGCCTCGATTTTTTACATTCTTATATTTTTATGCAGTTCTACATTCTACGTTGTGAAAAGCAACCTATTTGTTGAGAAACATCACTTCCCTACGAAGGATGACGCGCCTGCATACCAGCAGTAACTATCTTAGTTGTATAGGGCGCGTTGCTTGTCACATCGTAGAATGTAGAACTGCATAAAAATATAAGAATTTAAAAAATCGAGGCATAGCCAATAGATTGCGTCGTGGCCCATATGGTTAGGTCGTCAGTATTGCATGCTTCATGAGTGAGACGACCTGGGTTCGCGCCTATGTCGGAGCACGTCACTGATGAGATGCAGTACATCGAAACCCACTTTGGGTCTGGCGTTGTCCGTTGACGATGCAATTGCTCGATTCTATCTAATTCTGGGTTCTAGCTTTATCGTGAAAGGTGTATGTGAACGGGTACGGCATATACCGTTGACATATCGGTTCTTCTCAGATCACCGAAGTTAAGCAACGTTTAACCTGGCTAGTACCAAATGGTTGATTATTTGAGAATTCTAGATGTTCTATGTGCTCTCCGCTTATCTCGGCATTGTTACCAGTCGTCTTAAATTTCAACTTGCCACCGGCATTTAACAACAACGATTCAGAAAATGGGTGGTTGGTGATTGGGTAAATCTTACAACTAAAAATATCAACGCTCAGGCACCATTACAGTGACAAGACTGAAGGAAGCATATATATATATATATATATATATATATATATATATATATATATATATATGCGTGTGTGTGTCTTTGCGTGTGTCTATATTCTAATTTTCTCATGAATAAAGTATTGTGAAGCCACTGTCAAAGGACTTTTCATTCTGAAAATCAGAAATGAATAATGTCACGTTGCACAGCCATAGAAAGTCATAGAATTGATCGCCTCTGAAGACCCGCAATTGTTGGCAGCGGCAATCTTGTAGGCGTTGTAGAAATACGTGGCGGATCTTGTAAGCATGGCGAATGAAGCGTACATATGGCATGGTAAACACAGCGCACCTGCATTGTTCAGCTATCAATTAGTGACTGCTAACTGCATTTATCGATCTATTGATTTATCAAATTTCATGCTTGGCATGTACTTACATCTATTAACGAAGTCATTCGATCTTCGGTAACATTATAATATATATATATATATATATATATATACACTTGTGCCCGATATTATTCATACCCCTCGGATCTTTGAGATTTCTATAAGAATATTGCTCAAACCAGAAGGTAGACAATATTAAAGGGATTTCAGACAATAAATCAAGCATAGGCATTTAATTTAAACTCAACAAATAAATACATTATGCAAGTTTTAAACATTATACAAAGAAAAACAATAATGGCACTAGTTCAAAATTATTCATACCTCTCTTACTAATAGTCAATAGCATGCCCTTTATTCTTTATAACTGCCTGTAACCGTTTTGGATATTTATCAACAAGGTTTTTACAAGCATCAACACTGATTTTTGACCATTCTTCAATGCAGTAGTTCTCCAAATCCCTCAAATTTCTAGGTTTCCGCTTTTTAACCTCAGTTTTCAATATGTGCCAGAGGTTTTCGATAGGGTTCAGGTCGGGACTCTGGCAAGGCCATTCCAAAACATTAATTTGATTATCCTCAAACCATTTCTTGACTATT
>NC_136498.1:21360480-21437980 GCF_053919585.1 Euprymna scolopes
AAAATTCAAGCTTTCTCAGTTGGCTATTTATTAATTTTCAAAAGGTACCCATTACAATATTGTTTCGTATTGCGACTAACAAGTCTGCAAAATTATGTTATTGCTGCATATTTAGTAACGTACTCTTCAGATGTTTACTTTAAAAACAAAAACAACATTTGCGATTATTACATGGTTACTGTAACCTTCACACTGGTCCGTTTCTTCTTGTTGTGGTGATAGTGTTTGAATAATTGAGGAAAGACACAGTGACAGTTAGATATGTATTAACAAAAATACATAAAAGATGTAATTGAGCAATGTCATTGCTCACTTCTGGACAAGTGGTGGCGACCATACTCTCCGCGTGTCTGTCTCTGACTCCCCTGGTAACCTGGTTCTCATTAGCATGAAGTGACGTCATGGATGGGACGGTCATACAATACTTCATTATCTGAGGCAGCAAGGAAACGTCTCAACACTTCTTGTTTCGAAACATATTCAAATATCCGATTAGTTTTTTTATCTCTCAAAAATTGAGTTAGATTAAAATTTCAGGATATAATATTCCTACCCCCAATTGAGCATTTTAATATGTCAGACTATACCTTTCGTTTTGGTCACTTGGTAATACTGGATTCCATGACAAGAATTCATCTAGTTTCATGGAGTATCCAGCCAAATTTTGCTACTTGAGATATTAAAATCTAGGGGTGATTAGCCATTTCTTCTACTTCTTCTTCCCATGACGTCAGCGCGTGCGCGCCTGACCATTTGCATACGTGATTTAACGGCTGCTGCTGCTAATATTTTCACTAGTCAGATATCCTTTGGCTCCTGCTGATTTTCTTATACACGCCACACGCGCTATTTTACCAAGATAGCGCACCACTTTGTTACACATAAAGTACCTCTTTCTTAGCTCTACATCAAGTTGTTTCGTGCCTTGTCCGGAGAGATTTTCATAAAAAAACATTAAACTGCATTAAAATAGTTTGATTGAAGAAAATATTTACAATGTAAGACTTTATAATATGTATTAAAAAACATATAAATTTCCAAAGTGTTGTTTAATTGGTGTTTAAAGGCTATGGATCAAATTCAATACAAATTAAAAATATCTGAAAATTTAAACCTGGCGATTGTGTCCATAATATGCTTCTTAAAGATGATACTAAAAAGAGAATGAATATTTTGAAATATTTATAACTTAATATCTGAAAATTTTACACAAATCTGAATCTTTACAAGGAGTTACCATTCCTGGTTTATCTCCTTTGTATAAAACTAAATTAAACTAAATATAACCCATATTTGAACCTCTTACGCTTAGTAGAAGTATTTCAAAATTCAGTTAATCTAGGACTGAATTCTATACATAGAAATACGTCAACATACATAACTCAATATAGAAGTAGAAATGAACTGTTGGAGGTATTCTTTCATAAAAGTTCAGGAAATGTATTTATCAGAAATTGTTAATGATGAAAAGAAATGTTGCTTTTGTTTTATCCATAATTAGATCTTCTGCAATTTCAAAGGTAAATGCTAACAGTTATCTCCCCCTTGCAGTGTGCAGGTTTAAAAAAAGACCGTCGTATTCCATCAATTGAGCAATTAGTCTAATTTCTAACACAGAAAAAATAAACGTACATAATTATTAGACAATAGTGGAAGGAATGTATGGGAAATGTTGGCCGAAAGGTGAAGAGAGTAGTTTCAGGAAATAATTGTAATATAATCACTATGTTCTTACTTCTTCTTTTTTACAAGAGCAGGGCATAACGAAAAACTTAATCAAATAATTGTGTAGGAATGTACTATTATTTCTTGGTTTACGAGTGAGTTACCACTTATCAAGACCTGAAAGTGACTAGAGGATAAGTGTTAATTAGTGCAAAGTGGTGAGATAATAGCATAGCGGTGGGAATTGGGTAGAATTCGATTATTTAAGGCGACAGCAAGAAATTGTTTACATTGGACTTGAAAACTACCATACTGTGGACAGCTAAAAAGCACCCGCGATAAGGAGTTAAGTTTAAGAAGCATTAAATATATTTGAAAGACAACCACTATCAACAATATTCCCACTCTCTATCTGTGCCTTAATCTAAACCTAGATTCCACGAACAAAGCTTCTTTCCTATAACTACGAGCCTGTGGAACAATGTTCCTCTGGTCTGCTTTCCTGCCGACTATAATATGTTAGCGGTCAGGTCCAATTTAAACATTACATTACAATTAGACGTTAAAGATACATTACAATTAAACGTTACAAGAACATTACAATTAGTCGTTACAAATATATTGCGACTAAACTTTACAAATGCTTTACAAATAAAGTCACAAACGCATTATAATTAAACGCTACACATACATTTCAACTAATCATTAGAAATACATAAAAACAAAACGTTACAAATGCATTACAACTAAATGGTGCAAATTCATTACAACTACACGATACAAATGCATTAAAACACCTCGATACAAATGCATTAAAACTACACAATACAAATGCATTAATACTAAACGTTACAAATGCATTACAATTAAACGTTACAAATGCATTACAATAAAACGTTACAACTACATTACAACTAAACGTTTAAAGTGCATTATAACTAAGCGTTACAATTGCAGTACAACTAAATATTACAAATGCATTACAACTAAACAGTAAAAAGACATTACAATTAAACAGTACAAATGCATTACAACTAAACGTTAAAAATGCATTACAAGTAAACGTTACAAATACATTACAACTAAACGTTACAAATGCATTGCAACTAAACAGTGCAATTGCATTACAGCTAAGCGTTACACATGCATTACAACTACACTACAAATTGATTACAGCTAAACAGTACAAAAGCATTACAACTAACAGTACAAATGCATTACAACTAAACGTTACGAATGCATTATCTCTAAGCGTTACAAATGCATTACAACTAAACGTTACAAATGCATTTCGACTAAACTTTTGAAATGCATTACAACTAAACAATACAAATGCATTAAAACTAAACAATACAAAGGATTTAAAACTAAACGTTACAAATGCATTAAAACTAAATGTTACAAAGCCATAAAAACTAAAACTTTAAAATGCATTAAAACTAAGTTTTACAAATGCATTAAAACTAAATGTTACAAATGCCTCAAAACTAAATGTTACAAATGCCTTAAAACTAAATATTACAAATGCATTAAAACTACACGTTACAAATGTATTACAACTAAACAATACAAATGCATTAAAACTAAACGATACAAATACATTACAACTAAACAATGCAAATGCATTATAACTAAACAATACAAATGCATTAAAACTAAATGTTACAATTGCATTAAAACTGAACGTTAGAAATGCATTACAACTAAATGTTAAAATTCATTACAACTAAACGTTACAAATTCATAACAACTAAACGTTACAAATGCATTAAAACTAAATGTAACAAATGCATTACAACTAAACGTTACACATGTATTACAAGTAAATGTTACACATGTATTACAAGTAAATGTTACACATGCATTACAACTAAATGTTACAGATGCATTACAACTAAATGTAACAAATTCATTATAAGTTAACGTTACAAATGCATTAAAAGTAAATGCTACAAATGCATTACAACTAAACAATACAAATGCATTAAAACTGGACGTTACAAATGCATTACAACTAAACGTTACAAATGCATTAAAACAAAACAATACAAATGCATTAAAACTAAACGTTACAAATGCATTAAAACTATGTGTTACGAATGCTTTAAAACTAAATTTAACAAATGCATTCCAATTAAACGTTACAAATGCATTAAAACTAAATGTTACAAATGCATTTCAACTAAACAATACAAATTTATTAAAACTAAACAATACAAATACATTTAAACTAAACAATACAAATACATTAAAACTAAATGTTACAAATGCATTAAAACTAAATGTTACAAACGCATTACAACAAAATATTACAAAAGCACTACAACTAATCGTTACACATGCATTACAAGTAACCGTTAAAAATGCATTACAACTTAACATTACAAACGCATTACAACTAAACGTAACAACTACATCAAAACTAAGTTACAGATGCATTACAACTAAGCGTTACAAATGCATTAAAACGAAATGTTACAAATTCATTACAACTAAATAGTACAAATGCATTACAACTAAATAGTACAAATGCAGTACAGCTTAACTGTACAAAAACATTACAACTAAACAGTAAAAATGCATTAAAACTAAACGTTACAAATACATTACATCTAAGCGTTACGAATGCATTACAACTAAACGTTACAAATTCATTACAATGAAGGTTACAAATGTATTACAAATGAACGTTACGAATGTATTACAACTAAACGTTACAAATGCATTACAACTAAACAATACAAATTCATTACAACTAAACAGACAAATAAATTACAACTAAACGTTACAAATGCATTACAACTAAATATTACAAATAAATTACAACTAAACGTACAAATGCATTACAGCTAAATATTACAAATAAATTACACCTAAACGTTAAAAATGCATTACAACTATATATTACAAATAAATTACAACTAAACGTTACAAATGCATTACAGCAAAATATTACCAATAAATTACAACTAAACGTTACAAATGCATTACAACTAGACGTTACGAATGCATTACAACTAAAGAGTACAGATGCATTACAACTAAACGGTACAAATGCATTACAACTAAACGGTATAAATGGAGTACAACTAAACGTTATCAATGCTATATAATAAAACGTCAGAAAGGCATTGCAACTTTAAGGTACAAATACATTACAACTAAATGGTACAAATGCATTACAACTTAACGGTATAAATTCATTGCAACTAAACGTTAAAAATGCTATATAATTAAACGTTACAAATGCATTAAAACTAAATGTTGAAAATACATTACAAATAAACGGTATGAATGCATATCAACTAAGCGTTACATTAACATAGTGCGTTTTTTAGCCTTTACAAACACGTTTCTTATATAGGAAACAATTGTTTATGATTAGTGGAACACACACACACACACACACACACACACACATATATATATATATATATATATATATATATATATATATATATATATATATATATATATATATATCCAAAAATAATACATACATTGGGCATACAACAACAACGTTGTCCCGGCGAATAACTATGCACCTTAACGACACAAGCGCGATTTACAAACATTTAAAAAAAGAACATAGCTGTCCCCCCTCCATATATATGTGTGTGTATGTGTGTTTGTGTGTGTATGTGGATGTGTATGTATATGCGTATACATATACTCCTGACAATACAAAAATTATACAACGGGAAAATAATGTAAAAAAATTAAAGATTCTTGAAGCGTCGTACATTAGAACTCTTCAACCTAATATAAATGACATTGCATTTCAAAAAAGCAGTAACGTTCTGAAATGTCTTGCGTAGTCCGTGTTGGACGGACTTCGTACATGGTGTCTACGAACTTGCTGGTTTTAACACTCGAATTTTTAATCGACTTTTATTCTTAATCGACTTTTATTTTAACTCATCACTGACTATATATATTTTAGTTTTCATTTTTAATCCTCATTTTCGCAACCTTGTATTTTTAACACCTGACGATGATTCATGGACGAATCGAAAGCGCTCGTAACAGCAACATGTATGAATCCTTTATTAATATTTTTGATTTCGAAACAAAAAAGACAATACGAAAAATTGAAAAATTAAAAAAAAGAATTATAAGACAAAATATCTCCGTTGTATTTAATAATATTTGCTTGAATATATATATATATATATATATATATATATATATATGTATATGTGTGTGTGTGTTAACTTAATCAAGATGGGAAATTTTCCGACAGTATTAATGTGTAATTGCACGTCATAAAATTTATTCGACACCGATTCATATATAGCGACGTATTGATTAGGCATCGAATGTGCAGGAACGGAGAGAAATAAAGAGATCGATCTCTTGGAAAATAGTCGTGGAATGTGCATCATGTTTAACGAACATACTCTTTCAGGGATTAGTAGAAGTAGCAAACATGATCAAGGTGAACACCCGGAAGCAATCTAATGACGTCATCAACGATTACGGTCTGATTTCATCTATTGAATGAGACAGGATATCTTCCGAATACAAAAGGTGAGGGATAATGAATGCAAATTTTCGTGTCTAAGACAACGGTTAATCATGCTGATTAAGAGGATGAGGAGGAGGAGAAGGAGGAAGAGAAGGAGAAGGAGGAGTGAGAATAGGAATGATACAGATGACCATGACAGTGATATTGACGATGATGATGATGATGATGATAATTTTGATGATGATTTTGATGATGTTGATGTTGATCACGATGGTAATAATGATCGTAAAGAGGATGATGATGATCCCGATGATAATTACGATGATGATGAATGCGATCGTGATAATGATGATGACGTTGACGATGATGATGAAAGCGATAATAGCAATAATAACGCCAATGATGACGGCGATCACGATAATGATAATAATGGCAAGAATGATAATTGAGGAGATGATGACGAAGAATATGACGACGATGATGATGAACGATGATTACAACGATGATGATGAGTGTTCTTTTGTACTATTTTATAAAAACTTGTCTTCCAAAGATCATCATCATCATCATCATCATCATCATCCGGCTCATAGTGTTCTTCTTTGTTATTTTATAAAGATTTGCCCTTCTCCAACAAACATCGGGTGAACAAGGCAAAAGAAAATAAAAACGATAAAAAAAACACTTTAAACGTTTCATCATTCTGTTAACGGCGGCAAGCACTTTTTTTTAGTCAAGAACCTTTCAATGTTTACCAAAAGTGATTTTACCATAAACGATTAAAAACCGAAGATATTTGGTCATCTGAGTGTTGTCAATTCTAATCTTTTCCACATGACACATGTAAACTTTGCGTATCTCGATGCCAACAAGTGTTTGCGGAAAAGAAAAGCAAACCTGTCTCTGGCGCCCACACAGATCGCGCTTTTCTATTTTCAGGAACATGATTCTAAGAATAACTTTCGGACTTTTCTTATCTTTCCAAGAAGAAACTCCAGACTCGGTTGGAATTTTGTGAAAGGTATTCCAAAAGTTTAAATCAATTTTCAGGGAACTTCGGTTTTACGCGGAAGGGGGCGGGCTTGTTTTCTCTCGCGTTCTGATCAATGCCCGAACACGCAGCACACACCCAAACACACACATACACATACATATATCTAAAACGTCGGTACAAACCGAGCAACACACACGCATAATTGCAATAAAATGTTTCTATAAACGTGTTACTGTGAATTATTGTGGAAAATTAGGCTGGAAACTAGTGATGGGACGATTCAAATATTTTCCCGATTCCGATACAATTACCGATTCCGATTCTTTATAAATCTCTAATTATTTTACTATAAAATTGTTTTGTCCCGATTACTGTAAAAACACATCTTAAATGTGCATGTATTTTCTCAAACGTAAAAACACACTTGTGAGCGGGATGATCTAGAGATTTTAGTCTTACTGGAAGTTTAAATAATTAAATATTTATTTTATTATTACTACAAGCAATGGAAGACGTTTTATAAAAATACAATTAAATAAAATAGATAATTAAAGAAATCGGTATTGGCATCGAAAAAAAAGCTCAAATTTTCCCGATTCTGATACACCACAAAGCTTCGACCTTTCCGATTCCCGATTCCGATTCAGATTAATCGTCCCAACACTACTAGAAACTCTTCAGGACATTCGAGTGCAAAGCAATAAAGTCTCTAAATTTTTGACTCTTTCAAGTATTTTTAATGGATTTTCAGGAAATAATATTTCATATTAGCATTTTTTTCCTATAGTCAACAATTGAGCAAGTTCCCCTAAATGTCCATTTTCTCCTAATACCCATATTAAGCTGTGACGGATAAACAACTATAAATTCTAGGACCTATGTAAAAATTCTATCTGAAACTTAGATGTGACAGACCAAAAAACTGGTGTAATATACAAACAATTGTGACAGTCAAACCGACAGGTAATGCCTAATATAAAATAAGATGCATCGCTTCTATCTACGTGATTAGTGAGGAAAATATTTTGTTTTCGTTTTGCTTTTTCACTTGTTTTTTTTTCAAACTGTAGCGTGACCGATTGAGCACTCAACCGCAAAAATCCCTTTTAAACATTAGATGGACTTATCTAACAATCAAAGTTCCAAATAATTACATTCGAAAAATAACCTCAACAAGAAAAAGCAATGACGCAACTATGAAGAACATTTGAAATCGGGATTTTTATCTTGGGTCTTCAAAATCAACAGAGATTAAACTATTCCCATAATGATTTTATGGTGGGAGTTTAGTTCTGTGCAGTTCTAGGAGGCCCACCCTCCCAGACCTTGTCTTTTCTCTTTGAGAAATGGGTTAGTTTATTGGTAATCGCATCAGGCGCTCTCATCGGGGAATGCCGATGGGATGCCCAGACACTTTTTTGCAGGCGTTGACTTTTCAATCCCACTTTCTGGAGTTGGTTTCGATGTTCTTGCATTGGGATACAACTAAATACCTACTATAGATACTCTCCCTTCTCTGAACCCTGCATAAAATTACCAAAGCCAGAAAAGAAAATCCACCAAACTGAAAGTACTAAAGTCCTAAAAACGATGTCTTCGACAGTGAAAACAGGCGCAAATCACTACTAAAACAGAAATGCAAGCTCTTATTTAGCGTTTAATTCCAATGTGAGATGCATCGTAGAGCTCTGATTGTTTAACGTAGTTTACGCTGAAGAAATACTTATATGCAAACGATTCGATATATTCTTCTATATTTTAAATGCTAGCAAAAATAGCTAGTCAAAACATATTTAAATAAATAAGAGAATAATGTAGTTTGGTAGTAGCATTGCGTAGGGTGTGTATAAAAATAATCTATGGAAGACAATACGGGCGGGACGATAAAAGTGTCGCACCTAAAGAAAACAACGCTACAGCCTTATTTTAAATCTTTTATAGAACTTAGGTAACATGATTATGTAGTAGAGTTGACATTAATTGAATGTAGCTGCATTCAGCCCCAATTTCCGCCGCGATACGGGTACGGAACTGGGAGCATTCCTTTTCCACAAGCGCCGGCAAGAGCTCAGCGGATGGCGGCGATCAGACCTTCTTTGGTTTTGTGGGAGATCACGTTAAAATTGTCGCAGTAGAAAAGACGACATGACGCGTGGCCAAACGAAGTAGTCTAGCATAGGCATGTCAAACACACGGCCCGCTGGTCGCATGCGGCCAATCGTAGACACATTGCGGCCCGCACAAATGACCTTCCTTTCTCAATAACACATTGGCTTGGGGTTTTGTAAATTTCTGCGTAGTATAATTGGGAAGAGATTTCAGTTTACTCAGGTTTTATATTTAAAAAAAAAAATAACAACACATCTAAGCTAAAAGTTAGCCTAATTTCTTTTTTTTTTTTTGTATGGATGCTCCTAAGTACAAGAATTAACAAAAATTTCTTTAATGTAATATGTAGGTTTTACGTTTTTAAATATTTTTAAATTTATTTATATTTTTAAGTTGAACTTGACTTTGGAATTTAGTGATAAAATTATATAATTTTTTCAGTTTTTGTACAGCTTTATTTTAAAAATTAAAGTATATATTTTTTTTAAAACAGTTTTAATAGTAAAACTTTTATATTTGCTAGTTTTATGTTTTAAAAAAAAAGCTCAAAATGCAGGTCGGCTGGCACTGCCCGGTCGTAAAATACGCTTAAATATGATATTTTGATTAATGCAGTTTCGTATTTATCATTATGTTATATTGGATCCAATATATAGTAGGGATTTTAAAAGTTTTTTTTAATGACTCGTGTGTCACCATCGTGTACCACCATCGAAACCAAAACGTTTAGGTTACGATTTAATTTTTCCTTTGACGTGATACCTAGTCTATGACGACATGTTTGCTGCAAGGCCAAAAATTAAAACATGAACCAATAGCTACTACGTTATGCATGCATATTCCTAATGTCGACCATTACCTGGCAATGCTTTGTTTTTTTTTAAATTTACACATTTTTGCACCGATTTTCCCGGACTAAAACCCACATATAAAGTTTCGCATATGTTCAATTACCTTTTATATGAAGTTTCATGTCTAGGAGGAGTTTGGTAGGCATATACTTTTAGCAAATGTGCATACGCATACATAAATTTATATGAAAACAATTTTATGCAAATATTACGCAAGTATAAATCATGCAGAATATCTGTATGTATATAATTACACGTAATAGTTAACTAATGACGATCATCTTAGAAGAAAAAAACTAATAGAGGATTATTTAAAATGTCTGATGAATATACAAATAAGCTAGATATTTTGCTAGTAAATGCAATTTCACGACCCAAATATTACAATGTTGTATTTTCTTTTTAATAGATAAAGAGTTTTTAAGATAAATATGAATGCACTAAAAAACAAATTCATACGAGTATATATATATATATATAATGCAACTTTTGTTCAGTAAAACAAAAGTTCTAATAAAATTACTAGTGTTCAAAAGTCCTCAGAACTATTAAGTTGGTGCAAAAATAATGTTCAGAGCCTAGAAAAATCATGAATTCGATAGAAAAATGCGAGCATAAAAAGTAATATGGTTAAGATAAAACATAGGAATGCAAAAACACTAGTTGTTAAAACTGGAAATGAAAATGACATGCTATTCTAGTAAAAAAATATAATAAATTTATAACTTAAAATATTGCAGCATTAAGAAATTATATATAATATTAAATTGAATTTTTTAAAATCTTAATGTTGGCTTGCAAGCTAAATAATTGGTACTCAGAGGTCGTCGGATTTTTATCTGTTTGTTAAATGCTTCACGATTGCATATGCGCGAATCCTTCAAATTATGTTAAAAATGAGTGGGTTTAAACTGCTTTATTGAGATAATAGCAAACTGATTTAATGGTTATCGTACTTGACTCACTGAATTTAGGTTCTGGTTTTGATCTCAGCTTGAGCAGGTTTATTTTTTCTTACAAGGAGTGAACTGTTTATAAAAAAATAATACTCGTATGCACATCTCAGTTTTTTTCCAATTTATCTCTTTTTTTTTAAGGAATTTAACGTTACCGATAATATCAGGCAAGGTCGAGTACACATTCTTGCATATATATTTATTTATATATGTGTTTGTGTATGTGAGAGTATATCTGTGTATAGATACACTAACAGACAAACACACATATATATACAAATCTATTAAATGCTCGATACAAAGTATAAATTTGTATATACATAATAAATAGTAAAAATATATAAACATTAGAACAGCCTACCCATATTAACGTGTGTTTCAATAATAGTATATTGCACAAACCTGGAGAGATTCACTAGCATCGCAAGTAAATGTTCGTAATCTTTTCTAATAGGTGGGTGCAAAAATAATGTCGTATATATATATATATATATAAACGACATTATTTTTTTCACCTACCTATTAGAAAAGAAAATAATGTCGTTTATATATATATCGTTTTAGCGATATGTTTTAAATGAATTCAGTTATTTACGAAAGTGCATTTTTACCTAAATGCGAGTTGGGAATAATTTTCCCTTTTTAACCAATTTGGTACCCCCACATGGGAGCGGTATATATATATATATATATATATATATATATATATATATATATATATATATATATATATATATATATATATTATTTTTAAAATGTAATTATCCACTGACACGTGTTTGGTCGTCTACGACTCATCAGAGTGACTGTATCTAGCGAGATTCTTAATCGGGACCCAACGGTAATGAGCGTAAACCCTTACCCCTGGACCATCTCGCCAGCTGTCTGCATATATCGCGATTTACTTAGATGTTGTTTTGTTTTGGTTTTAGCGATGTGTTTTGAATGAATTCAATTATTTACGAAAATGCATTTTTACCTAAATGCGAGTTCAGAATAATTTTCCCTTTTTAACCAATTTGGTACCCCCACATGGGGATCGGTGTATATATATATATATATATATATATATATATATATATATATATATATATGGCTGAATGTCAAAAAACTACATTATTTTTACACCAACCCAATAATATATATGTGTGTGTATGTGTGTTTGTGTGTGTATGTGGATGTGTATGTATATGCGTATACATATACTTCTGTTCTCTTTGTTTTTTTTAGTCTTGTTGTACTGTCTATTACAATTGTTGAACTATATATATATATATATATATATATATATATCATATATATATCGGTTAAACTTGCTTAAATTGCGTTATATTCTCAGATACACAGCACCCACCCAATTCATCACTAGATACATAAATATCCCCGAATTATCCCCAATGCTAGACGATGCATTGAAATGTTTGCAATCTAGCCCCGTAGCCCTTCTTCTGATGAGAATAATTAGACTTCGAAATAGCTTGGCATGAAGAGCATATTATCACCAGTTATCGCTTTTCATTATTATATCGGGAAATATGTCGATGTATACCAATATATGGCTTTGTTTTTTAATATATACACACACACACATACGCATATATATTTAGAGAGAGTTCAATTCCACAAGAGGAGACTTATCTGGATAATGCCAACCTCAACAATTATCATTGGTGCTTATACAATAGAACAACAGCAGTATGAAATGAAGTTAGAAAACTATATATTGGTGGATATAGATTGGTTCATTTATTGAGTAAGGGAATACAGCAATTATTTGGGGGATAGAAGGGACTCCACTAAAGCTTCCCCCAACATTCTATAATTTCACTTTGTCTTTTTCGCACCTAATGAACCCTACGCTAGACGCCGCATCTCCACCATGCTACCTGGCATCTTCTCTTCTCTTCTGATGAAAAGCATTAGGCTTCGAAATGCCTTGGCATAAAGAGTCCCTTCTATCCCCCAAATAATTGCTTCTATTTTCTTACTCAATAAATGAACCATTCTATATCCGCCAATATATAGTTTTGTGACTTCATTTCATACTCCTGTTGTTCTATTTTATATATATATATATATATATATATATATATATATATATATATATATATATATATATATATATATCGGAAGCAAATATTCCAAAGCCAAAGAAGTGTTTATTTATTTCACATTTATATATGTTGCGCCTTACACGTGTTTCATTCAATGGTATAAATTTACAGGACAAGGATTCAGCGACATATATCAGTTCCCTACAAAAAGTCTACACTTTCTTTGGATTGAAATACTGTTGACTCTAAAAGAAAATGAGGAATTTCAAAAATTATAAAATTAATAAAATCCTAAATACTATAGGATATATATATATATATATATATATATATATATATATATATATTATACATATGTATATATGTATATACATATGTGTATATATGCCTATGCATATATATTTGAATATATGTATATGTATATATTACCTATTACTGATGCGTTTCTTTTAAGTTATAATCTTGCTGACTATCTCAGTCATATTAATAATAGTTCATTACCAGATTTTACATTATTCTTCTCATTCTACATGCTATATGCGCCATTTCAGATAAATGAACAGCTGTAAATAAAATTCAACATTGAATAAACAACGTGCATTTAAAAAGAACACATCACTACACATGTTTACTATTCTTGTACTCTTTTTTATTTTATGTATTACTATATCATCTGCCTCGACTGGTAATGGAAATATAAAATAAACCCAATATAATAGATTTTAAAAGTTTTACTTTAATATTAAAGATATAACTTTTTTAGAAAACTTTCTTTAATCTTTAATCAAAAACATGTTTTTGAAGTAGCTGAAATATTGATAAACTAGAGCTGTTTACCCGGCGTTGCCCGTGTAACGGAGAGGTTTCTTCTGAAAAATATTTTCAAATATGTCATATTTTTGTCCGACCATTTTTCAGGCAGACGGACTAAAACGGGTACTGGAGAGTGGCCGGTAAGGGAGACCGACGATAGGTCCCCTTTAGTTTGAGTTTGAAACCGACGGTACTGATATTGTTCTGATCTTCTTTCATACATAAATATACACTACCTTCTTATTTTTTAATTTGTTTAATAATGGCGCCCTCTGTGAGATTTCTCTCTAACTAACCCAATACAGAGAGAGAGAGAGAGAGAGAGAGAGAGAGAGAGAGAGAAACACTCATGCACACACACGCAAACACGCATTGTATATTTTCGTGTTAGTTTAATAGTAATTAATCTAAATGATACAATAGTGAACAAAGTGTTGCCGTTGCCAATAAAAAGCTTAATCTCTTAGTGTTATATAATTTGTTCATTATTATTATTGTTTTTATTACTCTGTTTCTTTTTGTTGTTATTATTCGTTGTTATTGTTCTTTGTTAAAAGTGCATGTTAGAGAGTCTTATTAAGAGAGAGTCTTATTACAAGTGATGTTGTAAGAGAGAGAGAGACGTTGTGTTATAAAGAGATTTATATTTATAAAATGTTTATACTTAGAAGTGTAATAGAAGCTCTTTGAGTGAGGAGATAGTGTTGAGACAATCTTAGTGTTCATATTGTGTATGTAAGATGTGTATGTAAAGACATTTTAAACCACATGATATACAAGACATATAAAAATAATTTTCACTTTACCTTTTGGTAGAATTACAACACAAAGACGACGTTTATAAAAACACATGATGGGTTTATTTCTTCTACCGACCGCTCGTGGTTTTCTGAGTCAAGATTTACTAGCTTCACATTCTAAGCTTCAAAAGTGACCGTCTCGCTTCTAGACGTTCGAATCCCAACTGCAGCCTATCGTCTGTCGTCCTCAAACTCCCTCTGACTCTCCCTCAGTTTCTCCTTGCTTTACTCTAAAGTTTCTAACTATATCGAGAACTTCCCGTTTTTCATGACGTCATGCACATGTTAAAACATGTGTCTTCTTTCACGTGTTCTGGAAATGCTTATTTCCAGTAACCTATATTTCCAATATGTTAAGAACAGGTTTATTAAATTATCCTATAGTTGCATTCCTCAAGTGAATTTTCATAACAGAATTGACAATGCACATTCTTTTCTTTAAACTATTTTATCTCTAAGCTAAACAATGGTTTGTTTTCACATTCTATTGCTAATTCTCTCTCGTAATCTATTTCTAAACCTAAATTACAAGGTTCGAATTTCGTCTATGCTATTTCATTTTCATTTTAACTAAATCTCTCTATTTTTATACTTACATGAAAAGGGGACAGCCCTTATCATTTAACATTAGGTTAGTGTGCACCTTATGATTATGTGTGAAAATGAAACCGAGTTATTGAGTAGTGAGGACATGTGTTGCATGGAGAGACATGATAGGAGAATGATACGATGGATGTATGATGCTGACACAAGATGGTATTCTGGGAGTTAAATTTTTCGTTCTACCGCGGTGTCTGCCGTAATTACATCGGCAAAGGTTTTTATATTTTCTTATAAATTTATTTTCGATGGTTATCATTCTTTCATTTGTGTATACTTTATGAATGTGACCAGTAGAGGTTTGGAAAGAGGTATGGTGAAAGAAGGGAGTAGATGTCGGGTGAAAGAAGAGGGAAGTACGATCCCATGTGGTCAAGCTGTAGTAGTGGAGAGTATCGGTATTATTTTAACTTGGCGGTAGTTTATTGGCCTAAGTTTTCACTTTCTGAAGTAATATAATATACTCATCGCCATTAACTTTCCTTTCTTGGCTTTTTATGGTTGATTTTCTTTCCTTTTCTGGCGGCGAATATATTATCTACCTATTTTAATGTTAAGTTCTATTTTTTTTTATTTATTTTATTCCCCGACTTTTTATCTTATTTTATAGCTTTATATGCTTCGTCAGGAGATAGGTTTTTTTTCAGACCATACAAATGCAAAGTGCTTAAGACAGCTGGACAGTGCAGGAAGATGTATGCAAAACAGGAGACTGCGATGGTATGGGCATTTTGAATGAATGGATAAAAGTTCTTTCGTTACTAGATGTCGTACAGTTGAGGCATCAAATTCAGTCCACAGGGTAATATCAAGAAAAACACGAGAAGTAATAAGGTGGTGGTGGCGGTGATCTTGTTGTGTTGAGCATCATTCATATATTTTCAGATGATTAGAGTCAGTGTCGCCAGTATCTTTCTAGTAAGAAAAAAATTCTAGAGAGATATCGGATACTTACAGGGGCGAGTGTGGACACGTGAATCTTACCAACATCCCTAAGTGAACGCGTTTCTGCAAAGCGAACCGTATTCGAACATTCAGGTGGTCAGTTCGTATCGTTAATCACTAAGCCACCGTCAGCTACTAACTGATTCTACTTATGATGATGATGGCTTGCTTCACATAAAAGGAATCGACTTTCACCCGCTAGCGCCTACAAATCATCATAGAGTAAGAAATGGGCATCATCTCATCAACGTGGATAAGTAGAAATCCCGAAGTGAAGAAGTCAAGGTGATGAGACGGTAGGATAAAGAAGGTACATCTGTTACCACTTTTCGTCAACTTTATTTGGTTGGTTGGTTGGTTGGTTGGTTGGTTGGTTGGTTTTGTTTTACGGCATATCAACCCTTTTCGGATTATTTAATGCCGAATCCAAAGATTTTGAAGAAATCTTTTTTTTAATAGAATATATTTGTTGTTTTCACGTCGGTTTCTATTTAACGCATAGTTGAGACCCTAACAGGTATTACCACTCCGGGTCAGAGTGGACCTGGGAGCAATGGTAATTAAAGGGTGGCTCTACACTCCCCAAAGCCCTCACCACTGGATATAGTTTAAGGTCATATCCAGGACCCCCATTGAGGGACTTTTACCCTCTGCAGGGGGGCAGTCGGCGTATTCTAATGCCCCACCGACAGGGCCCAACTTTATTTGGATGATGATGATGATGATGATTATGATGATGATGATTACAACGACGATAGCGCAATTTAGGGTATTGGATTCGATAACACTTTCAAACTCAACTTAGCCCAACAGAGTCGAGATCCCTAGATGTAAGAAAACCTTCTACTCTAATAGCTTCTTCCCCAGAACTGCTAAATTCTGGAACTTCCTTCCGGCTTATTGTTTTCCCAACTGTACTGACATGCAGAAGTGCAAGTGTAATGTGAACAGACATCTTGCTGCTCGACTCCCTACATAGTGCTCCTGCAACTTATATCCTCGATAGTAGCTCCCTATATAAAATTGGTACTGTGCCTTGTTTGGTGTGAAAATGGAATAAAAAAGGACCCCTCACAGAGTTTGGATTAGTATCTATTAGCGAAACAGGTACTTCTACAGATTACAGAACGTGCTATTTTTTATGTCGGGTTTTCAAGTTAAGTGCAATTGTTTTTGATATCATTTATTTGTTTAATGGTTCGGTGATAGTACCGAAAAGATGGCAAAGCTCGCTTCTCCATGTTAAATAATCGTTTCTAAATAAGAAGGTGTGTAAACTGCAGAAGTGTCGCAAAGCACGTTCAGTTTAGGGTATATGAGTAATAATACTACAATAAAAAAAAGAAGTGAAACGTTATTAAGCTATCGGGTCATCAACACAGAAGAAAAGAGGGCACGTTTAGGTGTGTGTATACGTGCAGGGGCGGGTGTAAAGGCCTCTCCCAGCGTTGCTGTTGTCGTTGTTGCTGTATTGTACGTCGGGTCGGTGGCATGACGTAGCCAGGTGTTTAAACGTTTATTAGAAAGCAAGAAGGTGTGGGAGGTGCGTGAAGCGGGGACGGTGGTGAAGGGGATAGCAAAGAGAGAGAGAAAGAGAGAGAACGGGAAAGAGAGAGAGAGAGATAATAATTTCCACCTTTTCGTCTCGTGACAGGTGTCTCTAGCACGAGCCTTCTGATTCACAAAAGAATCCCTGGATTGGAGGAGAGTTGGTGGTGCGAGGATGTGATCGTTCAGTGTCGGGTAGCGAAGGAGTACAGCCTGTAGAGAGATAGTACAACAGATAGGAAGAAAATGGAATCGGCGGGATGAGGAGGTGTTGAAAATAACTAAGATAAAGGGATAGATACACAACACACAAGAAAATAGAATGGTGATTAGAAAATGAGATATTTTTAACAGACCATTAGATAGATATAGAAAGGGGTGTACATGTTGTGGAATTTTCAATGTTTTATGGGAATTGCAAAGATGTAAGGAGCTGAAAACTCTGATTTAAAGTTTTAAAAAACAGCCACTGGTCAGTGTCAAATAGTTAGATTTAAACCCAGAAAACCCTTATTACATAAAGCTTTGCTAGAAACATAGTTAATTAAATGTAGCAATTAAAAGACAAAATGAGAGTAATAAGTAGGGCTAGGACAACAGCATATTCTTTTCATTGTTTTGACTCTCGAGTGTGTATTTGTTGATATCTTATATGCTTTTATATAGAGTGATATGGTTTTCGGTTAATTAACTGTGTCTATATCGGATATATACTCGAGAACCAAAACAAAGAAAAGAATACGCTGTTGTCATAGCCCTAGTTATGAGGTTACCGAAATTAAGACTTAGACATTTTCTACTCTTCCAAAATGATAGAAAGAGATTTAAAGTGGTATTATATATATATATATATATATATATATATATATATATATATATATATATATATATATATATATATATACACACACACACATATATATATATAATATTCATTGAAATTTAATTGCCTTATATATTTTATAACTTACTATACACATACACAGATATATATATATAAATATATGTATATGCACACACACACACACATATATATATATAGTGGAAATGGTAATTAATAAAAACTGAAGAAAGAGCTCAATGCTGTTGTAGAGCAAATATGCGTTTTATTTTTTTATTACTGTATCTTTCTGTTAAGTTTCACAGGAAGATACGGTAATAAAAAATAAAACGTATATATATATATATATATATATATATATATATATATATAGGTTAATAATTTACTATAGGAAAGTACTCGGTTTATTCTATACCAATCGTAATGGATTAAAAAAATCTTTCTCATGAATATATTTTATAATGAAAAATATCTTTTTTACATAAATTTTGTAAATATTGAAAAAAAAAACAAGCCCAATTGTTGCGTTTTTTATTGGGTTCCAGAGCATATATTGTGTAGTATATTAATTCTCCAAGTTCCAAAGATCAAGTTTTCTTAGCTAGTTATTTATTTATTTCCAATAGACATTGTTTCGTATTAAGATTAATAAGTCTGATAATTGAGAAGGAACGTCAGAAAGTGTCGGATACATAAACCATGTAAATTATCCAAAATAGTGTTTTTATGCGTTTCTTAAGGTAACCATCTGAAGAGTACGGGACTAAATATGCAGCAATAATATAATTTTGCAGACTTGTTAGTCGCAATACGAAACAATTTTGTAATGAATATATTTGGAAAAGTAATAAATAATTAAGAAAACTTGATATTTGGAACTTGGAAAATCTTATAATATATATATATATATATATATATATATATATATATATATATATATATATATATATAGGTGTGCGTGTTCGGCGCTTCTCTAAATGTTAAAATTTACAGAAGTGTCTATTGTTACTCACTTTGTGTCCGATAATATCTATTTGAAAATTCATATTTATTACTTCATTAATTTTGAAGTTTATACTATATAGGGAAATATATCACTTAAACTTATAAGTCGCTAAACGTTATATTTTACAAATAAAATTATATTCATATGTAACTGACCATATTGTTTAATATATAGACTCCAAAATACACAATGATCCGTTCATCAGGTGACATAGACTGAATGTTAGGGCTGTATCACAGCTTTTCGAGATTATATATATGTGTGTGTGTGTGTGTGTGTTTATGTATATATATGTGTGTGTGTGTGTGTATGTATGCGCACCTATATATATGTGCAAGTGAATGTATATATATGTGTGTATGTGTGCATGTATATGTATATATGTGTCTATGTATATATATGTATGTCTATATATATGTGTGTGTGTATGTCTACTTATGCATAAATAAGGCATATATGTTTTCATATTTGTACATAGATGTGTGTATATATCTACACTTTTGATGTTCTTTGTTGATATTTAAATAAGGCACTCAATGTAAAATCTGACATGATAAGCTGAGCCGATAGCTGCAATAGAATATATGAAAATTTCATGATGTGAAATTTGGAAACACTTGCCTATAAAGACCGGCATGACAACAAAGATCGGACATGCAACGATCGATTTGTGATACTTTATTATATACATGAACAGGACGATATCACCGGGCGTAGCAATTAAACCTCATTAAAACAGACTGTACCTTCTTGTGAAAAGCGTTTTTCGAAGACGGTAAAATAAAAGCTTACTGAGATGCAGTACAGCACATCCCTTATAAAGTCCATTGTTTATGTAAAAGGCGTCTAAATTTTGATGTGAGCATATTGTCACTGTGTTCGTGTAAATGAATTGCGTGTGTGTTTTCAGCATTGTGTAGTGTGTCAAGTTGACTTGTTGCACAACGGATATAAGTGTTAAGGATAATTTTTTCTTTCAACTCTCTCTCACTCTCAATCTCTCTCTCTCTCTCTCTCTCTCTCTCTCTATATATATATATATATATATATATATATATATATATATATATATATATATATATATAATATGCATATATACATAAATTTCCTTTACTTGTACAAATATTAATGGCTACATACATGCATATATGTTTGCGTCCAAAACTAAAGGACAACATTTTAAAACCTTATATTTGTTAAATATAACAACTGTGAAAAGCTGAAATTTTCACAACTGGTAGTCATTATCATCCCTAATAACATATTAAAATGTGAATCATTTGCAAAGGATAGAAAAAGAATTATAACAATTATTGATTTATTTTCAAAATAGGAACGTCCAAAAGTAGGGGACACAATTGAGAAAAACAATGTAAACAGTATGCTATATTGAATTGTTTTATTTCCTCTAAAGAAAATGTCTTACTTAGTCATTTGTAAGCATTGCATCAGCCGGTACCATGGGGAAACACCAAAAACTGTGGGACAAGCTATTGTGAAGCTACACAAGGAAAAGCACACCATTAGAGAGATTTCAAAAAAAAGTGAAGCGTTCCAAGAGTGCTGTAGGCAGGGTTGGTAAATCCAACAATGATATTGGCAAAATAGTTAGTGTTTTTAAAACCGGCAGACCCCGCAAAACTTCTACAAGAGAAGATCGAATAATGCAGTGTATGTCATTAAAGGGCCGTTTTATGTCTTGCACAGAAATTAAAAGGGATATGAATAGTGCCTCGTGTGTTACTGTGTCAAGACAGACTGTTTCTAGACGACTGCAAGAAATAGAGCTGTTTAATCGAAACCCAGGGAAGAAACCACTTGTTAGTTCGAAGAATAAGAAGAGATTAGAGTTTGTAAACAGGTATGTGTTGGTGCTTTTTCACAGTCTTTCGTACCGTTTTCTCATCACATTTCAATCTGCGGCCGATTTCTGAATTGGATAAACCAGAAAGGTGGAGATTAATGAGCTCCTGACGATCACTAATAGAATATCGTGGCATATGGACTAAATGTTTCGTTGTATAACCTGGAATAACAACAATTATGATTAGAGATGTTCTGTTGCCTGTTGGTGGATATTTAAAACTGATAATTTAAGTTGGTTTTAAGAGAATTTGTTGCTACGGACTTTCTTTTTGCCTCCTCAATTTGAAGTTTTTTTTTTTTTTAATTTAAGTTTTTTTTTAATTTACACTAGAATATTTCAATTAAAAATCAATTATGAACAGGTAAAATTATAGAGGAATAAAAGGCGAATCAGATGAGGTATAGTTGTTTAAACAGCTGCATTAAATTTAGCTTAAATTTGCAGTGTTTGATAAAATTACAAGTGCAGACTTTCTTTTTGCCGCCTGTGTATATATAAATTATAGTAAGAACACCCATTCCTTATCCTTTCCTTTCAAACAACTAAATAAAATGTAGCAAATAAACAAAAACATCCATAAAATATAACAAATAAATAAATTATCAATATAAAGGCAGCAGGAAAAGTCACTCCTGGCGACGATCATTGATCGAACGCGCTAAAGTGTTTGAATACCCACGGACACTACTGCTTCATGCTTTCGCAATTCTCATTAATGTTTACTTTGTTATAGATGAGTAAACAGCGAATACTTAAAGTGCGCTGGCGTAAATAAACGTTAAGTAAAAATGCCCATTCTTTTTAATGACAATATATACCGACACGCAACCAATTAAACTACGGTCACAATTCGATTGCCTACTTGCAAGGATTTCTGCGCATAGAATTTTAGACCCGTAAAATTTCATTCAGTCATATCGACAAATCGTTGCTTTCTTTCGGGGATTGCTTGCAAAAATGTTAAAGTAGCGATTATTGAAGGTTATTTAATATCCTTTTTAAAAAATGCAAACATTTTGTTGTCTCCAATCGAATTTGCCACTGTATTCGTTGCCTAACGTCTACGTTGTTTGACCCATTGTCGCTAACTTTGACTTGGGTATAATATCGGTCACGTCTTACCTTATAAGGTATTTACTTTTGGCATATATAGGTAAAACGTCAAGGTCATGATAGCAGAAAAGATAAAAGTCAAAATCTTGCCTGCAACTTCGATTCTTCTCAGCGGAGAGATTCGCTATTTCGTCAGTATCCCAGCTATTCGATTCTCCCATTTTACGAGAATTTCCATTTGAACTTGGGCCCTTGCCTTCGGAATTCTAACTTTCGTTTCAAGGGGGTGGCATGCAGTCTCACGGCCAAATCATGTTTCTGTTATCGAAATGATAACTATCTCATGTTTGTTTCATTTCTACGTCAGTCAATGTTCTCAGAAATCAAAGGCCGCCCTCCTAGAGCTAAGACTAAGATATATGTATCTCTATATGGGATACACAGATTTTCCAATATTTCATTAAAGTTCCCCTTTACCTTTCAGAAGTTGAGTTCGTGATTACAATACGAATATTAAGTTCTCTCTTCCTAATTGGCCAGTTAATTATGTTATATCTTTAAGTGATCTCTTTGTCTTACCGAATTTTCAACAAAACATTTCTTTACTCTGCTGGAGCGTCCAGCTTCGTGGCGTTACAACAAAACTCGGACAAGGTTAATCATTCCTTGTATAAGTACGGGGCAACCATATCGTAGGGGATTTTATTGGAGCTTCAGATACTATGTCACTTTGAATATTTGGTCAGGTTAAAGTGTAGGATTAAGTATCGATATTGAATTGGCGGAACTGACCTGCTTTCGCCGAACCAAATTCTAATTCGAACTCGCCTCCCGAATTCTCAACTGAGCTCAATCGGTTTCACGGAAAATGTAACTAAATTCAGCTGCGCTGTGCAATTTATACTGATGGTGTGGTCGGTTAGGAGTGCGATTTCCTTTCCCATCTACCAATTATTTCATGCTACATCGATTCTCGCTGAAAGATAATTTTTCAGTGGTTTATGCTAAACCGCTTGACATGATCCTGGCTTTTCCAAAGAAAGATATAATTTCATATGCCGAGCAATTAGTCAGAGTCAACGAGTCATCTCTTTAGTTGACAATTTTTTTTTTTTTGTCATCAATAGAAATCTTAAAGCGATTTGATATTTCTTTCTTCACGGAAATCAATCTTTACCCAAAACATTTACTTCTGATTTCGCTCGATCGGTGCGTGACAATAATTATTCAACTAAACACACATATACATCAGCCCCTGCATCTAATAGTGGATGTATCTAATGTAATCAGCGTCCTTATGCATTATAGAAATTAGCGGACCAAGGGGTTGAATCTCCCAGACTTAGATTCGCCGAAGACGCACGGGGGTTCCACTAATGCAGTAACGTTACAAACTCTCCTTATAAGTGAGGAAAATTAAAAGAGCAGAAGAGGTGTGAAAGAAACAGAGCATATGTTTGTTGTCAATGGCCTCTTTAGTAGACCTAGTACTGACTTCATATTAAATTAATTAAATAATATTTGATAACACGAATAAAAAATTATATATATGTGTGTGTGGGGGGGTGCAGTTGTCAAGAAGATAGTGAGGGGTCACTTTAGGATATTTAATTGAAATAGATAATTGCATTTTGATGGTACGTTGACAGAATTTTAATATAAAACGACAAGATTTGTGTAGATTTTTTTACATAATGAACAACATTCGTGCTTCTCAGATCTGACTAAAGTTGACTTTTCTGAAATTGTATTAACACACATAAAACTCTGTAGGAATTGAAAGAAAACATCACAAATGAAATCAGAAAATTAAATTGTAATCGAATGATCCTGCAATTAATCATTGATAATGTTTTGGAAAAGGCACGAATTTGTGAAGCTGAAACCGTAATCCATTAAAAAGATGTGATTTTTTCATGAATACATTTTTTCTATTTTTCTTTCGTTTTTTTTTGTTTTGTTTTTGTTTTCTTTTTTTGTAGAAAATCTGCATTTTTTTTTTCGTGATTTTAGATATAAATCTGCTAATATCCCGAATCTCTATAAAGTCCCCCGTGCATGAAGTGTTATGACTAGGGCTAGGACAACAGCATATTCTTTTCATTGTTTTGACTCTCGAGTGTATATTAGTTTATATTTTATATGCTTTTATATAGAATGATCTCGGTTGATTAACTGTGTCTAACTGTGTCGGATATATACACGAGAGTCAAAACAATGGAAAAAAATGTTATCTTGTCATAGCCCTAATTTTTACCACATCTTCGCTGATGCTGATGCACCGACGTCTACCCTCCTCCCACTTCGACATGATGCCATCTAATATGTCTCACGCCGATGTATTTTTGCATCTATGTGCTTACTTTGTAGCTATTACGAAGGAATATATACTGATAAACTTACTGCACTTGAAATCTTTCAACGAAAGAATTCTGCTCGGATGTCTTCTTTCTTCGGATAACTTGTCTTTGAAATTACAGGCTTTCTATACTTTCAAAATCTTCAGAGAGTTTAAATGTAATTATAAATCTTCATTGTTGATTTACGCTAATTATGGAAAGCAAAACAAAATCAAATGTTATACTTTTAAAATTATTAGTAAATTATTATTTGTTATCGCGTTTAACTCTCGAACTCTTCATATGCTTCATGAAAGGATTATTTTCTTAAGAGCATTTGCTTATCAATTAATGTGTGATATCTCATTAAATCGGAAAGAAAGAAATATGATGAGAAAGGCTGCTTCTTCAATGTTTTTCTGCCCCTATTCCTCCTTTGCAAGCATCTCTCTTTTTATAAATAAATCATAAATCGCCTTTTTACTTTCCTTTATGCTTTTCTTTTTACTTCTTAGATTCAAATAAGTGTGTTCAGCTGATCTAAATGAGACAAGAGATTGTGATAGCCGATGAAAACGTAAACATTTTATTACTAGCGAATCGTGAAAATATATGTCACTAAATTTATTCCGTGAGTTTATAGGTCTGTAGATTCTGTAGATTCTGTAGATTCTATATATTCTATAGATTCTGTAGATTCTGTAGATTCTGTAGATTCTATAGATTCTGTAGATTCTGTAGATTCTATAGATTCTGTAGATTCTGTACATTCTATAGATTCTGTAGATTCTGTAGATTCTGTACATTCTATAGATTCTGTAGATTCTATAGATTATGTAGATTCTGTACATTCTATAGATTCTGTAGATTCTGTAGATTCTGAAGATTCTGTTGATTCTGTAGATTCTGTAGATTCTGTAGATTCTATAGATTCTGTAGATTCTGTAAATTCTATAGATTCTGTACATTCTGTACATTCTATAGATTCTGTAGATTCTGTACATTCTATAGATTCTGTAGATTCTGTTGATTCTGTAGATTCTGTAGATTCTGTAGATTCTGTAGATTCTGTACATTCTATAGATTCTGTAGATTCTGTAGATTCGATAGATTCTGTAGATTCTGTACATTCTATAGATTCTGTAGATTCTGTAGATTCTGTTGATTCTGTAGATTCTGTAGATTCTATAGATTCTGTACATTCTGTAGATTCTGTAGATTCTGTAGATTCTATAGAATCTGTAGATTCTGTTGATTCTGTAGATTCTATAGATTCTATAAATTCTGTAGATTCTGTAGATTCTGTAGATTCTATAGATTCTATAAATTCTGTAGATTCTGTAGATTCTGTAGATTCTATAGATTCTGTAGATTCTGTACATTCTATAGATTCTGTAGATTCTATAGATTCTGTACATTCTATAGATTCTATAGATTCTATAGATTCTATAAATTCTGTAGATTCTATAGATTCTATAGATTTTGTAGATTCTGTAGATTCTGTAGATTCTGTAGATTCTATAGATTCTATAGATTCTGTAGATTTTGTAGATTCTATAGATTCTATAGATTCTATAGATTCTGTAGATGCTGTAGATTCTATAAATTCTGTAGATTCTGTAGATTCTATAGATTCTATAGATTCTGTAGATTCTGTAGATTCTATAGATTCTGTAGATTCTGTAGATTCTATAGATTCTGTAGAATCTGTAGATACTATAGATTCTATAGATTCTATAGATTTTGTAGATTCTATAGATTCTGTAGATTCTGTAGATTCTGTAGATTCTATAGATTCTGTAGATGCTATAGATTCTGTAGATTATATAGATTCTGTAGCTTCTGTAGGTTCTATAGATTCTATAGATTCTGTAGATTCTGTAGATTCTATAGATTCTTTAGATTCTGTAGATTCTATAGATTCTATAGATTCTATAGATTCTGTAGATTCTATAGATTCTATAGATTCTGTACATTCTGTACATTCTATAGATTCTATAGATTCTGTAGATTCTGTAGATTCTGTAGATTCTATAGATTCTGTAGATTATGTAGATTCTATAGATTCTATAGATTCTGTAGATTCTGTAGATTCTATAGATTCTATAGATTCTGTAGATTCTGTAGATTCTATAGATTCTATAGATTCTGTACATTCTGTACATTCTATAGATTCTATAGATTCTGTAGATTCTGTAGATTCTGTGGATTCTATAGATTCTGTAGATTCTGTAGATTCTATAGATTCTATAGATTCTGTAGATTCTATAGATTCTATAGATTCTGTACATTCTGTACATTCTGTCTATAGATTCTATAGATTCTGTACATTCTAATCTAAGTCAGACAATTAGATTATATATATATATATATATATATATATATATTTGATTATATATATATATATATATATATATGTATATATATATATATATATATATATATAAACTGGTGTTAATCGTGACACCCTGCGCTGAAGATTCCAGAAAGGATAAACACTAGTGTCTGTAGGGATTTAATTATTATCGTAAATAATTATGTCAGCCCCTTTAAGAAACTCGTTTCTTATCGTGGAGCACTTTCAGTTGAATTAGATCACTGTGACTGACGTTAAAAACATTTTAAAATAAAATGTTTAAATTCAACGTTATTTCTCGCGGTTAATGGTAGCCGACTGGATACGATCTCTGCTAATCGAGCCAGAGATGACTTGTGTTGCCGGGATCGAATCTGTCGATTGGTATACAGCAGAAAAGTAATACTTACTCGATATAATTAAAGGTAAACTTCAATTTAATATAAATAGTAACATTTATATATCAATGAATTAATCTCAACTAAATAAAAAGATCGATTCGGACACAATAGAAAGTAACGCTTATTATATGGGGAAATAAAAGAATTAAAAAAAATAAAATAAAATAAAAAGAAAATTGACTTTGATAATTATTATTTGTCGAATAATAAATTTAATTGTAAATTTTAATTGACAGTTTCAAATTCTTTTATTTTCTCACATATATGTACACTCATATATAGACATATATACACATAGATATACAAATATATACATATAGATACATATATATACATACATGTATACACCTATCTATACATATATATGCATATATATATACATATATATATATATATATACATGATAATTGCAACGTCTTATCAGACGAGTATATACATATACATATAAAATTAGCTAGATCTTTTTAATTTTAGATTTTTTTTTTTTTTTTTTTTTTATATACATATAAAATTAGCTAGATGCAAATTAGCTAGATCTTTTTGCAAATTAACTGGATCTTTTGCTAGTGAATGCAATTCCACGACCAATGTATAAGAAAGTTGTATGTCCTTTTAAAATAAATAGAAAAAAGTATTGCTTTTTTTTCTGTTGTTTTTTTTTTTTTTTTTTTTTTTTTTTTTTTTTGGCCTTCGGGCCAGGATCAAACCTGCTTGTCCCCGTTCAGAACAACGACCGTAAAAATCGCTTTCCTTGATTGCCGCGAACTCCGGCGGTACTGGTCGCATGTCAGCTAGATGACGGCTCGTATCGATACCCTTATCCAACGTCGTTGACAACGTGACGCCGCCATGGGACCGGGAAAGACAAATGGTATACATTACGATCTTGGCTGTGACGAAAACGGTGATTTGGACATCGCATCTGCAAGGTGGCTGAGGGGGTGTTGTTGTTTTTTTCTAATCAGGATCTGATCGCGTTCTTTAAACACAACTAAGATCATATGTGATAAAAAGAGGCTGCATCGAACAGTATTTGACAGAAAATGGATACACAAAGCAAGTTTGTGTGTACAAAAAGGGGTCAAATCTTAATACTTGTTCCCCGCCTGGAACGCGCGGTTCCGTCAAGTGTAATCTAATTTTTAGCCTCTTAGCTAGTCGAGTGAGTGCTCCACCCTTCCGCGACTAGGAGGCCTCCAAGATCCCCACCCCCTCCTAACTGCAATTTTTCATTTCACCCCTTCCTCTAAATTTCATCCATCTTGGAACGAAAGAAATCAATCAATCACACTCTCCCCTTAACAAACCAATTTTTCTTTTTTCCATTTCGTCCCATCTAGAGGGCATTCCCACTTAGAGACTGTCCCACAGGACTTCAGGTTCTTTTACAAACCAAAGTGGAGCGGGCGGTCTATCAACTAGACGGAGTTGAGAGGGTCCTTTTGTATTTTTCTACCTCCACCCTTAACACAAATGAATTATTGTTATCTGTTTTGTTTTTACTCGCCAATAAAAAATGTTTTAAATAATTGGGTTTTAAGTAGGACATCCCCCAGTACGAAAGGGTGGATGCGGTTTTATGGTGAAAGAAGATACTAGCTATGGGAAACTTTTGTTTAGTTCTGGAATGACAAGGATGACCAACGACCCCCATTTGCCCATTTTTAGTTGTCCTTGTGCCTAAGTGTTTTGTTTATGTTGAACTTACATTGTATTTTTAGTCTGAATAAAAGATTTGATACCTCAAAGTGTAGTATCGGTTTTGATGTTATACTTAAGTTAATTGGTCTTTGGCCAATGTAAGGAAAACCCTTCATATTGAAACAATTACTATTTTTGGGTACTGACAGAATGCCCCCATTTGCTCTTGTTTTAGGAATTGTCTTCCCCCCCCCTCCACATTAAAAACGAACTTATGTCACATTTGCTTTCGTGGGGAAGCAAATCTATATATCTATAAAAGTGAACGTGTCTGTCTGTCTGTCTGTCTGTGTACATTTCCCTACGCAATAACTCTGTCAATTTTTAGTCTATAGACTCGAAATTTGAAATACCGGATACTGAGATTTGGGAAAATCGATGTGACGGGTGTCAGCCAGAAATGTGGCTGTTAAGGGGTCAAATTTCAACAATTTGACCTTTAAGAACTCTACCAAACTCCTCCGACAATTTTGGGTCTAGACACTTGAAATTTTAGATATAGGTTCCTTGAACCTGGATCTAATTTAATAAAGGGATTTGAGCCCGAAACTATAAATTTTAAGGGGTCATAATAGGGGTCAAATTAAAAAAAAATTTACTCTTTTTTTTTTTTTGCTCAGCATACACCTCCAAACACCCGGGCAACGCCGGGCTGAAATGCTAGTAAATACATAAATAAAAAGAAAAAAGGATTGCCTTTTTTCTTTTTTGGCCTTCGGAGGGGAAACCCCTCATACTGAGACAATTACTATTTTGGGGAGGATAATTCCAGAGTCCCCTTTTTTTGTCCTTGTTTTAGATAAGCTGGTTTTCTCCCTACCCCCATAAAAAACGACCTTGTGTCAAATTTTGCTTTCGTAGGGGAAGCAAATAAATACCAAATACCAAACAAATAGAAAAAAGAGTTTTTAACTCGAATATCAAGACAGACAAAAAAATTTATAGGGGTATAGATTATAAATAATAAGCTATATTATAAAAATAACATATTTTAATTAATAAGATGCATTATGAAAATCAATCGAAACTATACACTAAGGGTACATTCAAATCTTTAGTATACATGAGAAGTAATATCGATTTAACCATGCACCCATGGGAAATTGGCTTTGTAAGACTAAAAGATGAAAGTTGTTGTACATTTTTAAGTGATTATACAGATGATTTGATTATTTAAATTCCTAACGATAGAGATGTTTCAATGGTATATTATGGACTCGATTTACACAAGTTTACGTCTATGTTCAGGTGTCGCATTTTTCGTCTACTTCGAATACTAAGTCAGACAATTAGATTATATATATATATATATATATATATATATATATTTGATTATATATATATATATATGTATATATATATATATATATATATATATATATATATATATATATATATATATATATAAACTGGTGTTAATCGTGACACCCTGCGCTGAAGATTCCAGAAAGGATAAACACTAGTGTCTGTAGGGATTTAATTATTATCGTAAATAATTATGTCAGCCCCTTTAAGAAACTCGTTTCTTATCGTGGAGCACTTTCAGTTGAATTAGATCACTGTGACTGACGTTAAAAACATTTTAAAATAAAATGTTTAAATTCAACGTTATTTCTCGCGGTTAATGGTAGCCGACTGGATACGATCTCTGCTAATCGAGCCAGAGATGACTTGTGTTGCCGGGATCGAATCTGTCGATTGGTATACAGCAGAAAAGTAATACTTACTCGATATAATTAAAGGTAAACTTCAATTTAATATAAATAGTAACATTTATATATCAATGAATTAATCTCAACTAAATAAAAAGATCGATTCGGACACAATAGAAAGTAACGCTTATTATATGGGGAAATAAAAGAATTAAAAAAAATAAAATAAAATAAAAAGAAAATTGACTTTGATAATTATTATTTGTCGAATAATAAATTTAATTGTAAATTTTAATTGACAGTTTTAAATTCTTTTATTTTCTCACATATATGTACACTCATATATAGACATATATACACATAGATATACAAATATATACATATATATACATATATATACATACATGTATACACCTATCTATACATATATATGCATATATATATATACATATATATATATATATATATACATGATAATTGCAAGGTCTTATCAGACGAGTATATACATATACATACATATATATATATATATATATGCATATATGTACATATATATACATGCATATATATATATATATAAAAGTGAACGTGTCTGTCTGTCTGTCTATCTGTCTGTGTACATTTCCCTACGCAATAACTCTGTCAATTTTTAGTCTATAGACTCGAAATTTGAAATACCGGGTACTGAGATTTGGGAAAATCGATGTGACGGGTGTCAGCCAGAAATTTGGCTGTTAAGGGGTCAAGTTTCAACGATTTGACCTTTAAGAATTCCTCCGACAATTTTGGGTCTAGACACTTGAAATTTTAGATATAGGTTCCTTGAACCTGGATCTAATTTAATAAAGTGATTTAAGCCCGAAACTATAAATTTTAAGGGGTCATAATAGGGGTCAAATTAAAAAAAATTTACTCTTTTTTTTTTTTTTTTTTGCTCAGCATACACCTCCAAACACCCGGGCAACGCCGGGCTGAAATGCTAGTATATATATATATATATATATATATATATATAAGCAAATAAGCGAACTTATTTATTCGATAGAGTGAGTAGGCACATGCATTAGAAGTGGGTGAATACATTTCTACGTAATTTGATTCTTTTTTTTTTCTTTTTCTAGCGAGCGTATCCGTTTCAGAGACAATGAAAAAGTAATCACGTTAGCATGATAGAGTTGATTAATTTTGCTATAGGAGTCATTAGTCGGTTCAGAATCAAATGTAAAAAAAAATAATTACTTAATGCAAAGCGAGGGCGATCTAGGGAATGCGATCCACCGAATAACCCCGGGATACCTCGTGGGCTTTCAAGCGAATTAATAGTCAGTTGATGTGGAACGTATTCTATAGCTAAATGTACGGCAATAAATATATGCTACGTTAACCTAATGTATTTGCTTGTTCTGATTGGAGATAACATTGTTCAGAAAGTAATGCCACTTTTTTTTCTTTTGACAAGAGAATACAAATGTATTCAAGCAAGTTCAATAATTAAATAATTTAATTAAACGTCAAATGTTATTAAAATCTTTTCTCCAATTGTTCCTGTCAACACAACGAACATTTGGAAAAACAATTGGAGTTAAAGCTATTTCGAGATAAACGTTTGAGTGCGTTTTATTTGTATTATTTGGATTAATCTAACTATCGTTCTAATCTTGAGTGTTATTTCCACAACGTTTCAGACGATGTAACCTCCGACTTTCTTCAGGTGTAGATTGTCGAATGTTTCTGTCAAACTCGAGAATTTAGAAGAAATTTCGAACGAGTCCTTTTTTTTCCATTACAACTGTTGCAAAGTTACATATAAAGATAGATAAAAGTTTAAACATAATAAATTTGTATGTGCATCTGTTATTGCAAACCTGCCATAATTTGGTCCAGATGAGAAATTTCTGCAATTAAATTATTATATATAGACGATAACTTGCATACAATTGTTTCAGACCTAGTGTTGGCATATAAATAAATAATAGTTCATTAAGTATAAGTATCCACAACTTGCCAAGCTCGTCAGCGCATCGAAAACACAATTTATCAAAAATTTCACATCTCACGAACAATATTCATTTATTAACAGAGCAGGTATTCAATTTTTACACACTCTGTATGTAATATGTAAAGCAGATATTATCAGCATTTCATAATAAAGTATACGTGCATTCAATATTCCCTAAGCATCTATACTAGTAGACACCCGGCATTTCTTTTTTTTTCTTTTTTTTCTTTTTTTGCTTCTTATCCTTTTATTACTTGACCTCCCCGTTTTATTTTTTATTTATTTATTTATTTATTTATTTTTTTTTTTTTGCTTTTATGTTCAATATATTTTGTTTCCTCTAATTTCCGACGTGTTTTTTCTTTGACGTGCTATTGTTTGGTCATGATACCTCCGTGAAGTAAATAAAGGGCTTCGTTTGAAATTCTGTCGTAATTCTCGAGTTCGGCAGAAACATTCTAGGATTCGACAAAATACACCTGAAGAAGGTCGGAGGTGACATCGGTCGAAAGTCCGAAGAATCCAAATAATATGAATAACCAATCCTCATATCATTCAGAAATGTAATACGTTTTATTTGATACACCTCTTCATCTTTTATATTCTGAGATCGTGAAAGATAAATCCTTTTAAAGTGAGGAGAATTTAATTTTTGTTTCAATCCTCTCTCTCTCTCTCTCTCTCTCTCTCTCTCTCTCTCTCTCTCTCTCTCTCTCTCTCTCTCTCTCTGGGTAGTTGTATCTGTCCTACGTATTAAAAAATAGTTACCTCGTGTCTAACGAACCTGCTTTTATCAGATTTTCAAAAAAAATGCGCCCGGAAATGAGGTGTTGCTTCACTGACGAAGTGGTAGTGGAAAGAGAAACGCATTTTGAGACTCTAGCTAAATCGTCTGTTAAAAGACCATCATATTGGTAGATGAGCGTTCGAATCAACCCTCATCTCAAAAATTCAGAAGATCGCTTTGCTTTAGATGCTTTGTAACCAAATAAACACTATTATCAAGGGGGGAGGTGGCGGTGTTACAGAGGTTAACGACACAGAATGGCAATCTGGGTGCCCCAAGTTCGAATCCAGTTCGTTCCACAAGAGATCACTTTCATTTACGATATTGGCAACCGTAAGTATCTAATTTCTTTCTAGAAATATTTTTTTACTAGAAAAATATCGGAAAACAAATATCAACAATAGAATTTTTGGATTCATACAATATGATAATGACGATAGGGGGAGTTCCGGTATGTGTCTCATCCTGAACAACATTTACAGCAAGAACACGACTACAAAGAAGTATCCTTTCTTCATCTGTGTATAAAAAACGAAATTTGTTTCAATAAACAGTTTCTTTCCAAGAACGTTCCATATGTGAACACATTACCGCTGGGCTGCTTTTCTGCCGATTACCATATTTATTTTCAAATCGTAAGGTAATAAATTCTAGGTGAGTTGATTTTAATGTTTTCGGTCATCGTTTCAACCCTCTAATTCAACTGACAATCGCTTAAACCTTTATCCTCAGGTAGCTTTAGCCTTTATAATAGTGAGTCAGAAGTAATGAATGCAATTATTTTTATAGGCCTCCGAATCTACACACGAAGCGAAGTAGCTATGACAATACCCTGTCGCCAGCACCAGTACCACATCGAAGCAGAGATTAACTTTTTTATGGAAATTGCCCCAGATAAGGCATGAAGCCACGTGGTGTAAGCAGCTAACAAGAATGAAATATAATTATCGCATAGACATGAGATACATATTGACCTTAATATTGAAAATATCAAGGTTAAAAGTATGAGGAAACAGTCAGCAGGAAAAGAGTTCTACAACCTTGTATTTCCTCGGAAATAAGTTATTGGAATAAGAAACTGTATTGCAATAGGTGTTAAAAGAGCTAATTGAAAGATACCACTGGACCGTTAGGCAGAACGAGCTGAAACAAAAAAAACAAAGAGAAGATCAGAGAATCCTGAAGTATATATGTATTAATAGTATGTATATAAAAGAGTGAGACTAGCAACGAGACGCGATCACATTGTAGTATCTGTTCTGGTGCTATACTTCACCTTTTCTGTCCTCAGTCAGTTGAGTAGAAATCTTTCTTGACTGAAATTTTCCTTTTATTGTTGTTCCTATTCAGAGTTCACCTTTTGGGGGAGCTACATTTTCTCACATTAAAAAACTTACTTTGTGTCTAACTCTGCCCTCGTGAGGAGGCAAGCAAATAGGTACATCACATCTGTGAGAGAGAAATTGTGGTGAAGAACAAAGGATAGCGGACCAATCAGATTACAGATACAAGTTTTGCCACTTTAGAGGATGAGGATGAATGGAAAGTGCTCAGTAGCTCCGATTGAATTTTAAATCGGGCTTTAGATGCTGCATAGACTTGGCCATTATCCATTAGATAAATCCTGAACTCCAGGAATTTCTCTATCTTGATAATTGTCTGCAAGTATCAGTAGCGTTACGTTTTACTTGTGTTGTCACCTTTATTTCCAGGGATCGTATTCATGTCTTATCGGCGTGAATGTTGCAAGGAATCTTGAAGCTGACAGACGTTTACACTGCCGAATAATTAAATAAAATTCTTTAGAAAACGAAGCTTCCACTTTGTAACAAAATTAGAGTTTGATGTTTTATCAATTAATAAAAATGTGTGGATGTTCTTTTTTATTTCTTACTTATTCTGGGTTTTCTATGGCAATTTCTGTTTAAATTCTGCATGCGTTAACGCTTGTGTTCGTGTTCAACAACTCATATCATAGCACGCACATACACACACACATATATATGTGTGTGTGTGTGTGTGTGTGTGTGTGTGTGTGTAAGGTGAGAGAAGGTTAGGCATACACATACACAGACACACACATGCACACAAAACACACACACACACATATATATATATATATATATATTTATACATACATATATATATATATATATATATATATATATATCTTAATATACCATGTTAGAAGGAACAGATACTCATCTAGAAGGTGGAACGATAAAAGGGTCTTCCTAAAAAACATAACACTACAACAGTCTTATTTTAAAACCTTTACTGATAAAAAAGATCAGGTAACTTGATTATATAATAGAACTGATATTTATTCAATGTAGCCGCCTTCAGCCTCAATCACCGCCGAGATACCTGTCCGTAACTGGTAGCATGCCTTTTCCACAAGCGGCAGTAGGAGCTCAGCAGATTCTCGGCAGATGGCGGTGATCAGGCTGGCTTTGGTGTTGTAGGGAGGTTATGTTGGTCATATTCTAGACATATGATCAAACGCAGTAGTCCGGCGAATTCAGGTCGGCGGAAGAGGGCACCAGTAAGAGAAGGCTACAATGTCGTAGCACTTCTTCTGAAGCCAAGCCTGGGTCTCTTTGGATTTGTGGGCCAGCACCGTGTACTGCTGTCACACCCAGAGTTTGCCAACAGCAACCTGATTGCACCAAGGGATCACCCAATTCTTCAGCACATCGGAGTACATTTGAGTGTTGATTTTCAAGCTGACTTCGAAGATGTGAGGTGAAATGATGTGGTTATCACTTGAATACCACACCAAAGATCATAACCGTGACTGGAAACTTTGTTTTCATCACTCTGGTCACGTCCCTGTTATTCGTGGCAATCCGGCGAAGCATTTTGAGGGCACTGGCAATGGTCCTGTTTTCATAACTTTGAACGGTAGGGCGCATGAGTTGTACAGCGGCGCAATTCCGATCTTGCTCGTTGAGCATTGTGGCACTTTCAAGCATGAAAAAAGGCTCTTATCGATGGATTTGTAAACAACTGGCCAACTAGTAGATGCTTTGCAACATAAAAAGATAAACGGTTTCATCAAAAGGAAATGTTTTTTTCTAGGGCGACAATTTTATCGTCCCCCCTTGTATTTACTTATTTTCAAAATTCGTCTTTTATTGGTAACAACTTGCGTACAATTATATCAGCCCCAGTGTTGGCATATAAGTATATAATAGTTCATTAAGTATAAGTATCCACAACTTAGCAAGCTCATCAGCGCATCGAAAACACAATTTATGAAAAGTTCCACATCCTACGAACAGGATTCACTTATAAACATAGCATGTATTCAATTTTTACATAATCAGTATGTAATGCGTAAAGCAGATATCAGCATTTCATAGTAAAGTACACGTGCCTCCAATATTCCCTTAACATCTATAACAGTATGTAGCGGCATTTTTTTTTTTTACGGTTCATTTTATTCAACTTGCTTTCTTCTTTTATTTATACTCTGTTATTTTTGTTGCTTTTATGTTCAATATATTTTGTTTGCTCTAATCAACAAATTGTGTTTTTGTCTTACGGGACCAATATATTATAGTATATGTTAATTCCTTGCGAAGTAATTCTTGCAGTATTATCTTCTTTTTCTTGAGGTTAGGGAAAGTGTTATCTACGTTATATTCGATATTTCAATGCATATAATATATATATATATGATTTTCAGAATGTGAGAGATTGTATATAATAAATTCCACAACCAAACAACGTCGCAGCTCACAAGAGCCATGACAGTCAAAGAACCGGAAGTCCAAGACTCGAGTTTCGCCCTCATTTGGGCTCATCAGTTAGACACATCCGAACTCAGGATTCGAAACCCGAGCCTCTTGCATGCAAGGCAAGCACTCTACCAACTGAGCAAACGCCCCGCACACAAGAATTTCTATTAACCAACACAGATAAAGCAAACCGCGCCGGAATCCGACTGTGAAATGAACCTAATTCGTCTCAACAACATACATACATATATATATATATATATATATATATATATATATATATATATATATATATATATATATATATACTAGCATTTCAGCCCGGCGTTGCCCGGGTGTTTGGAAGTGTATGCTGAGCAAAAAAAAAAAAAAAGAGTACATTTTTTTTTAATTTGACCGCTATTATGACCCCTTAAAATTTATAGTTTCGGGCTCAAATCAATTTATTAAGTTAGATCCAGGTTCAAGGAACCTATATCTAAAGTTTCAAGTGTCTAGACCCAAAATTGTCGGAGGAGTTTGGTAGAGTTCTTAAAGGTCAAATCGTTGAAATTTGACCCCTTAACAGCCAAATTTCTGGCTGACACCCGTCACATCGATTTTCCCAAATCTCAGTATCCGGTATTTCAAATTTCGAGTCTATAGACTAAAAATTGACAGAGTTATTGCGTAGGGAAATGTAAACAGACAGACAGACAGACAGACACGTTCACTTTTATATATATATATATATATATATATATATATATATATGTACGCAGACCCCACAATTTTAATGAATCATCATTATGCCAGATCAAACCATTCCTATATATATATATATATATATATATATATATATATATATATATATATATATATATATATATATATATATATAGAATGGTAATATGTCACAAATTTTAACAAGGTTTTTAATATAGATCCACAGAATATTGTGATAAGTGTTTCAGTGTGAACAGGTATGGTATAATAAATTATGGGGGTTTATCTATTTTATTTTTACTTTCATCATATTTATCTTTGGTTTTGATACCTCCAAATTCAAAGCTATCTCTTTACAACCCTTCCTTTTCATAACCTATCATACTTTAATAAATCAGAGTTCATTTTCTGTAGGCTGTTTTTAAACCCAGCCAACGACGGGTACTTTTGCTAGTATATATATATATATATATATATATATATATATATATATATATATACTAGCAAGGAGACCCGACGTTGATCGGGATCGAATGAGGAGCAACAACGAATGTTTCACACTCCAATATTTTATTGTCATCGAAATCACTCATTTTTAATCAAATCAGTGGATTGCCTACTCTAGTTGGGGGCCAATCCCTCTGCACCGGAAGGAAGCTTCACATGTCTCCTTACAGTCATTTAGTTCACAATACATTGTACTGTTCATTGCACTGTAGAGAACATACTGTTGATTTTATAAAATTATTTTATATATAATGTATTAAAGTTTAAAATGCAAAAGTTAAATGTCATGTTTCAATTATGCTCGGAACAGAAACATTCATTTCGAACACGCGCTGTCATATCGAATAAATTTCTGTTGATTTTATATGCCATGTCTTACTGTTTGTGGGATGATGATCGTTTGAATTTAAGTCTAGTATCATGTTTATCCATTTTATTTTTACTTTCATTATATTTTGCTTTGATTTTGATACCCCCAAATTCGAAGCTGTCTCTTTACATCCCTTCCTTTTCATAACCTATCATACTTTCATAAATCAGAGTCCATTTTCTGTAGGCTGCTTTTGAACCCAGTCAATGACGTGTACTTTTGCTAGTATATACATATATATATATATATATATATATATATATATATATATATATATATATATATATATATATATGTTAGTAAGTTATAAAAATATATACGGCAATTAATATTTATATATATATATATATATATATAGGGCTGGGGGTCGTGTACTTACCTGATGTATTAATGCATTTGTCTATGTACGTATTTTGGATAAATATTTATATTCTGGAATCTTTCTGGTTTTAAAACCGAATTTCGGTGAGCGACGAGAATGAATTTGAATTTCTTTTAATGGTTCCTTGCTTCTTTATTCCGTGACATTAATATTCATTAGCCATAAATTTCTTTATAGAATTTCCAATAATGCGACAATCAATTACCTATTAGATTCATCGGCAATAAGCCATCTGAAGGCATTCATCAATAAAGAAAGAGATATGAGGAGAATGAGAGATTGTGAGGGTGCGTGAGAATGATAAAGTGTAGGCGAGAGAGATAACATAAAAGAATTATAAGAAAGTCGTAGAACGTTAGAATAAATAAACTTGAAAACAATGTTGCTTTTCGTGATCAATGACTACAAAGTCGTTTATTAACACACACACACGCCCACACACATGTATATATATACATATATATACATATATATATACATATACATATGTGTGTGAGCGTATATACACATATATATGTGTTTGCTGTTATTTTATAACGATAACTGTATTTTTGTATTCAATAACTCCCCTGAGCATTGCATATTTGCCGGTCATTACATATGGGCATCCTCTTTTATGTAGATATAATTCCACCATTTTTAAGCATCATATATGTATTTATGTATGTATGTTTACACAATATATATATATATGTGTATATATATATATATACGTGTGTGTGTGTATCTCTATGTGTATATATGCATACATATGTAAATGTGTTATGTATTTGTTGTTTATTTTACTTACTTATGCATAAAATGGTTATCCACAGACACGCGTTTTGCTGTCATCAGGATTCATGTCATATATATATATATATATATATATATATATATATATATATATATATATGACTTCATCCCAAAAACCTTGATGTGGCAAGTGCTCGAACTGTTTGGTTGTCTAACAAAATTCATCTCAATTATCTAAAGCCTTTATGACGGAATGATGGGGCAGGTACAACTCCAAATGTGCCTATTACATTGTTTCCCATCTCAAGTGGTCTAAATCAAGGTTGTGTGCTTGCCCCAATACATTTTTTCTATTTTTATGGCGGCAATGTTATAAAAAATTCCAAAACGCAACCCCGGAATTGCACTACGATACGGACTGGACCCCATCCATTTTAATACTGTCCGCTTCTGGTTCAGAACAAGTACTAACTACAATTGAATCACTGAACTGAAATAGGCAGACATCAACTGTACCTTAGCATATACTATTGAAGATCTTCGGACATTGGCAGACAACTTTGCAAGAATTTAGATGTAATATGGGCTCGTCATCATATAACCAAGACAAAATTACTTCTCCACCCTCGTCCTAGTCATCAAACTCCTCCTGAGGATACAATAACTATTAGGGGAATAGAACTAAAAAATGTGGAGTAGTTCACTTATCTCGCTATCCTTCTATCAACAAATGATACGACTGAGAAAGATATTGATAGCAAAATCAGAGCTGTTCATGCATGATATAGAAACATTTATAAAATAGTATTCAGCAATCAAGGGCTGACGAAATATACGTCATAAATATATATTGGCAGGCCGCCCGACGTTTCCCGGACGTAAAATATGCTTAAATATTACATTTGAGTTCATGCAGATTTCATATTTATTATTAAAAAGCCAAAAGTCTATCGATTATTATATTGTATTTAATATATCATAGGATTGGAAAAGTAAAAGTAAGTGATATGTGACATCAGCTAGAATTGGAACTAAAACATATATTTATATCCAGCTACGTTAGTATAGTCGACTTACGCCAAGTCATAGTCAATGTTTTTTTTTACAATTTTGGCTAATAAGTTTGTATTTTAAAACCTAAAGCTCAAATCGAAATATAAATACCGGATATATCAAATTCTAACACTGTATAGGAAATACTTTAATAGGGTTTTTTTTTTTACACAGAAGTCACCACTTATCAAGGCCCAGAGGCAACTCGGGGATAAGCGTTATTGTGTGTACAGTAATCAACGGGATAATATCGTAGTAATCGTTTGTAATAGAGATTTGATAAAGTGACTTACTTAAGAGGGCGGTTCATCAGGAACTTGTTTATGTTGGACTTGGGGTTTGGTAGAGAATTTTCGCGCATACCCAAAATAATAAAAAACATATGTAAGTAATTAATTAACGCACGTTTACTAAAGGAATATGTAAATCATTTAATGTTCATGTAGTTGCTGCGTGTTAGTAAATGTGGAAAGTGCTAGGCCCATAACCTGTTAAGTGTTGAGACATGTTGAACAGAGTGCAGTCTCGATACTGAGTGTGAAGTATTTTCTAGTAACAAAGATGGCGGCAGTAATTGCTAGTAACAAAGATGACAGCTAGGAATCAAATGCGGTCCGTGACGTAGTTAACGGCGAACGTATTGAATCTAAAATTCGACAATTTTTATAGTAACTTTGGAAGATTTTCATTGGTTTGTTAGCACAGCCGGTGGTTATAAAAACGATTGCCAAAGTCATTGGTGCCATACCGCCCATTTTACAGATGTATTAAAAGGTTCGTTTTGATAACTTTTGACTTAAAAGTAGGCTCTTCATATCAATGTTACAGTGATAAAAACTCATGTATATATATATATATATATATATATATATATATATATATATATATACATATATATATATATTCAGAATGTGTGAGAGAATATCTAATTATTACCACTGCCAGACAACATTGCAGCCAGCAAGAGCCACGAAAGCCAAAAACCGGAAGTCCTAGACTCGAGTTTCGCCCTCATTTGGACTCATCAGTTAGACACATCCGAACCCAGGATTCGAAACCCGAGCCTTTTGCATGCGATGCAAGCACTCTACCAACTGAGATATGTCCGGATGTGACCTAAGTGATGAGTCCAAATGAGGGCGAAAGTCGAGTTTTGGACTTCCGGTTTGTTGTCTGTCGTGGCGCTTGCTGTCTGCAATGTTTTCTGACAGAGTAAATGATTATACACACACACACACACACACACACACATATATATATATATATATATATATATATATATATATATTTGGTGCAAAAATAATGTCGTTTTTTTTTTTTTATTCAACTTGAAAAGATCATAATTTCTTTCGTAATGAACTTTATTAATCGAAATAAAAACCATTTTTGTCAACGAGAAACAAGTTTATTCATCCCATTAGCGTGGAAATCCGGGGTTCTTGAAGCGATGAAGTCATTGAAGGGCAATACGGTTTTGAACATTTTCTCCGCAGGGATTGTCGAGATGCCTCCGTTAGTTGAACGTTTTCGTTTCGCTTCTGATTTATTTTCTTGCCCATCACATACATTGATTTCTTTTTGTCCGGTTGCTAATTAAAAGAAACGTTTTTTACTCGCTGACTTTTACGAGAATCTATTGTTGTAAAAATGTCCATTCATATAATAAACCTCTTAAGCATTATGTGTTCGTATTACGTTATTACAATTTAAATGCATTTAAAAAATGAGATCGTTCAATTAGCAGAAGTTGATGTCACCAAAGTAAAACAAGTTTGACTTTTAAAATAAATCGTTTAAAAAAATTGAATTGTGTCATCCTGTCGAGTAAAAGAGTACAATTTTAAAGAAATAAAAAAGTGTCATTTTTTATATGATTTGAAAAACATTCCACTGATAATTATTATGGTCAGTATAATTATATATACCTATTTAATTTATAGTTATTTGTTTGTAGACATAATATTTCTTGTTTCCAACAGAACTTAATTGCAACAATTTAACAAATACAGTGTGAAACGATAAAAATGTTGCCCTAGAAAAGACGACATGATTCCATTTCCATTTGATGAAAACCGGTTTACTTTTTTATGCATATATCTATTAGTTGGCCAGTTGTGTACGAATCAGAAGAGCGATAAGAGCCTTCTATCGTGTCTGAAAGTGACACAATGTTTAACAAGCAAGATCAGAGATGCGCCGCTGTACAACTCGTACGCTCTACGGATCCAAATTATAACAACAGGACCATTGCCAGCATCCTCAAACTGCATCTCTGCATTGTCACGAATGACAGGGACGTGCCCATGGCGATGAAAACAAAGTTTCCGCTACGGTTATGTTTTTTGATGTGGTTTCACGTGAGGATCACATAATGCCACCTCACATCTTCGGAGTCGGCTTGAAAGTCAACACTAAAGTGTACCTGGATGTGATGAAGATTTTGGTGGTCTTTTGGTAGAATCAGGTAGCCGGTGGCAGACCCTGAGTAGACAGCAGAAATAGGCACCGTTCCACAAGTCCAAAGAGACCCAGGCTTGATTTCAGAAAGAGTGCTTCTAATTTGTAGCCTTCACTTACTGCCCTCTTCCTTCCACGACCTGAACCCGCTGGACTACTTAGTTTGGTCATACGTTGAGAACATCACAAACATGACTTCCCAAAACATCAGTCAGCCCGATCGTCGCCATTCGCCGAGTATTCGCCGAGCTCTCATCGGCTGTTGTGGAAAAGGTATGCTCCCAGTTCCAGAGCCGTATCGAGTGAAGGCAGCTGCATTGAATAGATGTCAACTTTACTACATAACCAAGTTACATGAATTGATTTTTTCAATAAAAGTTTTAAAATAAAGCTGTAGTGTTATTTTCTTTAGGGTGACAACTGTATCGTTCCACCATTTAATCTATTTAAAAATTCACCTGATATTGTCAATTATTTTTAATTTCTTAATTGTAATAACCTTGAAAGACAATTATTAATAAACGAACATTATTAACAATAATTTATGAGCTTTTATTGAATTAATTATAAGCTATATGTAAGAAGGGCCGTGAAATTTCTAAAAAGGCTCGCTAGTTCGTATATTTACAAATACACAATAATCTTTTTAATATAGTCGTTGATAATGAACATGTATGCGTTGTAGAATGAATAGTAAAAGATAATTTGCTGAGTAAAAAATATCATGCAAATGTTTTGTCTCGAGTAAAATCTGATAGCTTGCAAGAGAACAATTGGAACAATGGAGTTGAGAAACGAAAATAGCAAAATTAATGCCGCCCTCTTAGATTTCCTTCGGGCGCTGAAGGATCTCCGGTTAGAACAAAAATGGAACAGACATTCTTTATTTCCCGATTGGAAGATTTCGATAGATGTGACGCGCGAGGAGATCTTGAAAAAATATTATTATTATTATTATTATTATTATTATTATTATTATTATTATTATTATTATTATTATTATTATTATTTATTTATTTATTTATAATTTTCTATCTTATATCATTTATCTCCCTTTTTCTTCATACTTATTTAATCTATATATCTATATAATATTTCATTATGTATATCTATATTAATGTCCCCTGCAATTTCAATATCAATCTATTTATTTTAGTGCGTATGTATGTTTGAATTCTTGTATGTATGACTGTATCTATTTATATTCTATATATACATTCCAGTTTAGTAATATATGTGCATGCTTACATATATGTGTGGGTGTTTAGTAATATCTACTATTTCTTGTTTTGTTATATTTATCCTTACCATCTAGTTGAGTCTATCTATCTATCTATCTATCTATCTATCTATCTATAAGAAAGGATTGAACGAATCCACTGAAAGTACTCACTAACAATGCAACATAAAACGTACGGATCCTACATTCGATTAATTTACAAAAATGTTCAATAGACCATTCGATGAACAAAAACAAATACAAAAATGAACAAACAAAAGCGCTCATTACGCAGACGCAGTCGGTGTTCTTCAATAAGTTTTACGCTTTATACATATATAAATATATATATATATATATATTTATATATATATATGTATATACATGTATATGTATATATATATATATATATATATATATATATATAAGCACGTGTTGATAGCCAAGTAAGTATGCAACTAATCTATTTCCTATGTGTCTGAAGCACAAAGAAAATGCGCAGGTCGATCAATAGACGAAACAATGCACATGTTGTCAATAAACATGAAAACACGGTATTTCTTAAGGTTGAAAACTCTTTTTTTTCAATCCACGGCAGGTTTCTTTTCCCTTCCATCCCTTCCCGCTCTCTCTCTTTTCTGTCTTCTCCTCTTTTCGTATGCATATATATATATATATATATATATATATATATATATATATATATATATATATATATATATATACATATATAGTAAGTTATAAAATGTATATGGCGATTAAGCTACACTGAATATTTACCGTTTCATCCACTCTAGGATTCTTCAGGCTTATGCGCAAATCCTGAAGAATCCTGGAGTGAATGAAACGCGGAATATTCAGTGTAGCTTAATCGCTATATACATTTTATAACTTACTAACTAGCTCTACCTACGTATTGAGCACTTTTGAAGTAAATACTTAAAGTTTACGCATAAATCTATACTTTCGTATATTAATTTTATGTGAGTAAATTAAGTAGTTATATATATATGTATGTATATATGTACATATATATATACATATATATGTCCACATACATATACATATATATATATGTATATATATGTACACATACATATACATATATATATATATATATATATATATATATATATATATATAAACAAACAAACCACATCTAAGTAAATCGCGATATATCCAGACAGTTGTGCGAGATGGGTGAGCAGTAAGGAGTTTAGGCTCATAACCGTGGGGTCCTGATATCGAATCTCGCTATATATAGCCACTCTGATGAATCGTAGATGACGAAACACGTATCAGTGGATAATTATATTTTTAAAATAATATATACACCGCTCTCCATGTTGGGTTCCAAAATGGTTAAAGGGAAAATTATTCCCAACTCGCATTTAGATAAAAATGTACTTTCGTAAATAAGTGAATCCGTTCAAAACATATTGTTAAAACAAAAACAAACAACATCTATCTCTCTCTCTCTTATCTCTCTCTCTTATCTCTCTCTCTCTCTCTCTCTCTCTCTATATATATATATATATATATATATATATATATATATATATGTATATGCCTTGAAATACAAAATATAGCGTAGATAATACATTCTCTTTTGTCGACAGTGTCAGCGATGCCAATGAGTAGTTTGTAGATCAAGTTCGATCAGGTGTAAAATGTTAGGAAATATTTCTTAATCGTGATCCCAACTTTGTCGAAAGTCAATTCCTAAAACGGGATCGTGATGTGTTCGCAAAAACTTTTAGAATTGTTTCTAATCGTCAGAGCTTTCTAACTCACACTACTTCCCCAAAATAGGGAAATATTCTTAAATAACCAAAAATAATCGATAAATTTGCATTATCACTTCCGGTAGGAAGTATAAAAACAGAACCAAAATCGTTACTAGTTTAGACAAATTGTCGGCAAAGGCTGTAAATGACAAAGTTCTCTCTGATTCTCTCTCCTCTGATCTCGAGCGCATGGCTCAGTGGGGGAAGATGTGATGGTTACCTTCAATGCATCCAAAACCAAACTCCTATCCTTACATCATCAACGCTCTGATCCTTATCTGGCATCAATTGTGATGGATGGCTCTCGTCTGGGTGAGGCCCCGTGTTTTGACAAGCTTCTGGGTCTGACCTTTACTCCTGATCTGAAATGGAACACGTACATCAAGTCTGTTGTCAAGGTCGCTGGAAAGATGGTGGGATCCTTCTACCGCTCCAGAAGATATCTCACTACTGATGCAATTCTCTATCTATATAAAAGCCAAGTACGTCCAAGGATGGAATACTGTTGCCATATCTGGACAGGAGCTGCTAAAAACAGCCTATCCTGCCTTGACAGAGTACAAAATAGACTTCGTGGCTTAGTGGGGGATGCCATTTTCTCTGCCCTGCAACCTCTCTCCCACAGAAGAGACGTTGCGATCCTATCCTTGTTTTATCGTTATTTCCATGGCAAGTGCTCGTCTGAGCTCCGGTCTCTGTTCCCCTCTCGCCAATCTTTCACGAAAAACACCCATCTAGCCGAATCCACTGTGAAAATTTTCCCCCACTCTATATCTGTGCCTAAATTAAAACGCGGATTCCATGAACAAAGCTTCTTTATTAGAACTACACGCCTGTGGAACTCTGTTCCGTCTACCTGCTTCCCACCGGACTACAACTTGGATGTCTTCAAGTCCAACGTTAACAAATTCCTAATGAACCGCCCCCTTAAGTAAACACTTCATCAAATCTCCAGACTAACGTAATGTACTTGCAATAACCCTTATCCCTGAGTGGCTTCCGGGCCTTGATAAGTGGTGATCACTGTGTAAAAAAAAAGTAAATAAGAGCAAACTCATGATACGCAAGCCATTTAACTTATTTTAATTGCACTTGAATCATTAGTAAATACAATTTAAAAAGTTCTTTATTATTTTCGTTTTTCTTTTTATTAGCTGATCACAATTAATATTAACTATAACCTCTCCAAATCGCTCAGATTATTTTTCAAGATAATTGTTAAAAAATGCTTTTGGCTGAGTATTTTTCAGGAATTTCCAAAATGCAGTGACATTTTTTGGTGGGTGAAAAAAAGTGTCATAATATTTGATCACGAAATGTCTACAACAAAAAGTAAAAAAAAGAAACGAATCAAGGGTTCAATACATTCTTGACATGAAACCTTAGGGTAAACAGGAATTTCAAAGAACTCTTTAACAAAAAAAAAAACGTTAAAGAAACACCATGTGATTTTTATTGTCTATTATTTTTTATTTCTGTCCTTATTTCTAATAAGTTAGGTATGTGATTATATTTATACATATGTATGCCTAATGTTTACTATAAACTAATTAACAGATCATTATTAATGCTACTAAATGTTGTAATATGTATAGTTTTAGTTTGAAACAAAAGGGAAAAAAGGGGTGTGCGAAATTAGTTGGTAAAAATACAAAGGGGTATCTTTGACTATGTTTGATGTTTGTTTGCTTATATATTTATTTATTTTTGTGGAGAGCAAAATTAACAGAATGCAATCTTGAAATTAAATTAAATAGAAAAACTACTAGTAAGTTTTTTTATTAAATTTTGGCCATCAAATTGTTATAATAATCGCATAAAATCTCTGGACAACTTCATGTCCTCTGTTTTATAAATTCCAAGTATAAACAGGCCATTCTTATAACCACCTACATGTGGGAAGTACATCGCTAAGATTGTTTTGTTTATTATATTTCATTTTGATCGAATCAATTATATTCGAATGTGTGCATTCGTGGGACTCAGCTTTATCTTAGTTTTATTAATGTTTTCAAAATTATTACGTGCTATTAAAATATTGGCACAAAAGAAACTCTCCTTCCAAGTCCAAACTCTTCCATGTACTTCTGCGCCATACAAAACGTGTATCTTCATAAAGATTAGGAAAAAAACATCGAATACAATTTTGATTTGAAATAAAACTTTGTTTTTGTATTTTAAAATAAAGACTATTTTCGTATTTTGCCTATCCGCCATTCATTATTATTAGATTAAATGACTTCTATTCCCTCATGATTTACGGCATTTCTGCTTTTATCAATATTGGATCAGCGAAATAAAACTGATATTTTATTTTCAATTAAATTTCTAATCGATATTTTTTTTCACTTATTTTTAGCGTAGATATTTTGTTTTTGCCTGATACAACCTCCTTCTCACAGAAGAGACATTACGAATCTCTCTCTATTTTATCGTTATTTTCGTGGCAAGTATTTGTCTGAGCTTCAATTTATATTCCACCAACAAATCTTTCTCAACACGTACTCGTCTACCTGCAACCACTGTCAACCATCTCTCTTACCCTTTCTCTCTCTCTCTCTCTCTCCCTCTCTCTCTCTCTCTCTCTCTCTCTCTCTCTCTCTAAAACTAAAGGAAAGTTAAATCAACAATATTTCTTTCATAAACTATGTACCGTGAGCCTGCTCTCAACAACATAATCGTCTTCAAGTCTACCTGCAACCACTGTCAACCATCTCTCTTACCCCCCCTCTCTCTCTCTCTCTTTCTCACTCTCTCTCTCTCTCTAAAACTATAGGAAAATTACATCACCAATATTTCCTTCATAAACTATGTACCGTGGGCCTGCTCTCAACAACATAATCATCTTCAAGTCAAATGTAAACAAGTTTTTATTGAACCGCCTCCTTAAATAATCAAATTCTATCAAATTTCCACCAGTAACGATCACTAAGCTATTGTCTCAGTGATTACCTTACATTTACTAACCCTTATTCTGGTCATCCGGCTTTCATAAGTGGTGACTTTCTTGTAAAAAAAATAATAAGCATATCAAAGAGTTTCCTTATTAATTTATTTGGAACTGACAATTTTACTTGTACCCAATACTATATAAGCACCATGTATTGTTATGGTGATGTACTCTATTGCGCCACTGCAAGAAATCTTTTCGAAACTATGAAAAGTGATGATGATGGAAACACAAGGAGTCGCTATGATCAATCGAGATACATTCTTTGACAACGTATTACTTATGAACTTGGTGTAAATACATCCCTGATAACATGTGGGCATTGGAGTTATGTAATTATTACATTTATTGCGGATAAGCTGATTCTATAAAATCCATATTTTCATAATGAATGCAGCAAAACGTTTCATTCTCTATCTATTTGCTACACACATGCAACTCATTGACACCAAAGTCCATTACTTATCAGCTGTGCTTATTTATAAATCACTTTATACTGGTATATTTTTACACAATTTCCTTCGTAAGACCGCCGTCTTATTTAATGGAAACTTTAAGCGTTAATAGTTATTTAAAAAGTAAGATAAAAATCACAATAGTGTTGTTAAAGCTTAAAGTAACTGTATACACAGATCCGCCTTTATTCCGTAGAAACCCGTGTGAACAAGAAAGGTATTGGAATATCGTTGTACCTGCAATCACACTTAATAATTTCTACGTATATTCTTAGACAATAACAGCAACGTAAGATACCTACTATATTAATAAAGGAAAGTTGATATTCCCAGCATCTAGAATTTAAATATGAAAATAACCGAACATTCTTAATCAAATCTTTCACAACCAGAATTAGGGCTTTTTTTAGAGGGGTATCTTACGTTCTCGTATACAAATTATTATATTTATTCCGAATAAACTGCTGCTCTCAATTAGGTAGTCTTATTCAAAAATTTACGTTTACTACTAAAATGTAACTCATAAACACCAGATGCATTACTTAACAGGTATAGTTATTTATAAGTCATCGTTTGTTATTTCTTTTTTATTTCATAGAATTTACTACAGGCTTGTATATTTGTGGCTCGGTAAAGCGAAAACAATTTTGGAAATTAGAAAAAAACTAAAATAGAAATTGTAGGACCGTATCAAAAGTTTTCATGGGTCTATCTGAGGAATAGCTGATGTGGCAACAAGTGGTTGAACAATCATTTAACTTACATCTATTCGCACCAAATTCTTACTGTGTGCATTATTAGACTATATAACTAAAATTGTAATGTCAAATAAAGGTATTTTATACAGCACGTTAATACAGCAGTGTGGACTAGATTTTATATATATATATATATATATATATATATATATATATATATATATATATATATAAAATACCATGAAATTATTAAAATAATCAACGTTCGATCCCTATTTCAGAGGACATCTTAAGGATATTGAAGTAAAAATGCGAGAAATGAAAAAGTCATAGAACATACGAAAAAGAGAACAGTTTTTGAATCCTACCCATGTCGGGAAGGATAAACATATGTGTGCGTATGGGAAGGTTGGGTTGTTTAATGTCTATATATACACTTAAAAAAAATGCGTTAAATAAATATGTATACTTTCTCTCTCTCTCTCTCTCTCTCTCTCTCTTTCTCTCTCTCTCTCTCTCTCTCTCTCTCTCTCTCTCTCTCTAAACTTATTCATTTTGTTGAAATATTTTTTTTTTAAATATGAAATAGGGACGAAACGTTGATTATTTTAATAATTTCATTCGGTTTTTCTATTTTTCTCAAAACATATATATATATATATATATATATATATATATATATATATATATATATATATATATATATATATATATATATACATTATGTAAGAGGAACTTTGTGTCTCTGCGTGTATGTATCTGTATGCAGGTTTATTCCCTATGAATGCGAAAACGAAAACGATTGGGCCCATTTTATGAAATTTCACACGGATGTACTTTATGTGCCTGGCAGTGTTTTTAGATAGGTTTTGTATCGGAATGTCTTCGATAAGTATCGATAATTGAAATATTCCGAATAAAGGAGGAAAATACAATTGAGACGAAAGTTAACACCTTTACACTGACTAATATCAAAAGTGTATTTGAGAAGTTTTATTACAACAGTCTACAGTATGTTCTTTTGTATGACATGGGCGCGTTCGAAATGAATGTTTCTGCTCCGAGCACAATTGAAACATGATACTAGACTTAAATTCAAACGATCATCATCCCACAAACAGTAAGGCATGTCATATAAAATCAACAGTAATTTATTCGATATGACAGCGCGTGTTCGAAATGAATGTTTCTGTTCCGAGCACGATTGAAACGTGACATTAAACTTTTGCATTTTAAACTTTAATTGAAGACATTGTATATAAAATAATTTTATAAAATCAACAGTAGGTTCTCTACAGTGCAATGTACAGTACAATGTATTGTGAACTAAATCACTGTAAGGAGATATGTGAAGCTTTCTTCCGATGCAGAAGGATTGGCCCCCAACTAGAGTAGGCAATCCACTGATTTGATTGAAAATGAGTGATTTCGATGACAATAAAATATTGGAGTGTGAAACATTCGTTGTTGCTCCTCATTCGATCCCGATTAACGTCAGGTCTCCTTGCTAGTATATATATATATATACTATCAAAAGTACCCCTCGTTGACTGGGTTCAAAAACAATCTACAGAAAATGGACTCTGATTTATTAAAGTATGATAGGTTATGAAAAGGAAGGGTTGTAATGAGATAGCTTCGAATTTGGCGGTATCAAAACCAAAGCAAAATATGATGAAAGTAAAAATAAAATATATAAACCCCATAATTTATTATACCATACCTTTTCACACCGAAACACTTATCACAATATTCTGTGGATCTATATTAAAGAACATTGTTAAACGTTGTGACATAATTCCATTCTATGGAGGTCAGGCGCAAACGAACACTCCATAATTTTATTATACCATATTTCTTCAAACTGAAGCATAATTATCAAAGTATACTTACGCAGATAGATATGAAAAGTCTTTATTAAAGTGTGTGCCTATTTCCATTCTATGGAGGCCAAGCGCGAACGCAGACCTCACAATTTTATTATACCATCCCTATTTAAGTTAAAACATACTTATCAACGTATTCTTATGTACATCTATATCAAAAACATTTGTAAACGTTTTTTTTTTAATTTTAAATTGTTTTTCCATACTTTGTGGACAAGTCGCAAACGCAGACCCTACAATTTCAATGAACCACCGTTCTGCCAGATCAAACATACTCATTCCTGTGTCTCGATACATCTATCATTATATGTAATCAGTTTTTTAAAATAGTCAACCATATAGGAGTCTATTCGTGACCAGGCACACACACACACACACACACACACACACACACACACACACACACATACACACATGCATACACAGACATTCAGCTTTATATTATAGATATATGGATTTATGCAATCATATATACTTGTAACTGACTCGGTCAATTTTATTAAGAAATTGAAGATTTGGTGTTTTAGCCTCGTAACGAAATAAATATTTATAATCCGTATTCGGTATCTATTTTTTAATTTATTTTGCTGTCTTCATCGCAGATTTAAAGTACTTTCTTTCTCCGTGCTATTAATCAAAACAAATAAATCAACCGGAGCAGCCTAAACGTCTCCATTTTACAAACCATAGAATCGCCAAGAAAACAGAAAAATTTAATTTCGATATTTTCCCCCATTTTTTTTTTCTTTTCTTGAGTGCGATATATATTCTTGTTTATTTTTCATTGTTTTTGTTTTTGTTGTTGTTTTCTTTGTAATTTTATGATTTTTTCGTTCGGTTTAAAATCTTGACCTTCGATTTAATTTTCATTGCTGTTTTTTAGAAGGCAGGAAACTTTTCTGCAAGTACAAATCTGTATTGAAAAAGTTATTAATGAGAAGTGTATCACAGTTACTGTCCTAATATAACGTTCGCTTACAATTTTATAAACGTATGAACATGAGCTTAATATAGCAAAATAGAGTGTCTGTAGATCGTTATAAAAACTCTCACCTCCATTTTTTGTTTCAGGCAGAACAATTTTGTTAGTGATATCATCTATACCGTAGTCGTTGCATGTCAACACTCAGAACCCACATGTTATATGCTGGAAGCCTCAAGGAACCAAAGAAAAGAATTAGAGTCACTATTTTATTTAATTAAAACAGCAGACATTTATTTACAAGTACTTCCGGAATAATGACTTATTTTGTTCCAAAGTCTTCTCGTACTGCTATGTGCATAACAAAACTCTGCCGCGTTGAACACGTGATACTCTGTTGATGCATGGCTAAGTTTAGAACCAGTCTTTCCCTGTCGTTCTGGAACTACATACGTAACACACCTACTCTCCTTTTTCGGGCCACGTTTTTCTTTTGTTGTAATTGTTTCTTTCCTTCTTCTTGGCTGTGATATATCCTTGCAAACAGGTCGGGTATTTACGATGGTGTTCGTACAACTGTTGCTGCTACTTCCATACGCGCGTCCGCTCTCTGTTACAGTTTTCTGCGGTTTTTTCTTCTAAATAACCTAATTGAGTGGTGTTTATATAAACATTTCAGATACTATTAGTATTTATCTGCTTTCCCACCAAAGCAAAATGTGACACAAGGTCGTTTTTAATGTGGGGTTAAACCAGCTCCTCGAAAAACAGGCAAAAGGGGCACTCTGGTTGGGACCAAAAATAATAATTGTCCCAGTATAAAGGGTTTCCCCTCCATTGACCGGGACAAATTACCTTAAGTGCGACATTTGCAGAACAGATACTACACTTTGAGATATTAAATCTTTTATTCAGGCAAAAAATGGACATGATGAAAAAACTTAGACACAAGGGCAACTCAAAAGGGGATGGAAAACAATGGGGGTCGTTGGTCATCCTTGTCACTCTAGAACTAAACAAAAGTTTCTCTTAGCTAGAATCTTCTTTCACCATAATACCGGATTCGCCCTTTCGTACTTAGGGACGTCCTACTTAGCACCCAAGCACCCAATTTTTAAAACACTTTGATTCCGGCCAGAAGGCCGAGAACAACAGAAAAAGTCAACCCTTTAAAATACCACTTTGTTTTATATAGGTCGTGGAGTTGCATTCATCTGCAAAAGATCTAGCTAATTTGCACATTCTTTTAAACATTAATTTTAATTAATTACCTATTAGCTTTTTCGGGTTTCTTATAGGATAATCAACTTTAGTTAACTATTATGTGTAATTATATTCATACAGATATTCTAGACGATTTATACTTGCGTAATATTTGCATAATAAGATTATAGTAAACATAGAAGTCTTGCCATATATATTTATATATACGTATATATATTTGTTCAAAAATTTAGCCTACCAAACTCGTCTGTCAGTTTTGGGTCTACAGAAATGAAACTTAATATATCAGTTATTCGAACCATGCGAACCTTTATATTTGAGTTTTAGCCGAAGGGAAAAAATGGTGCACATGTGTGAAGATTAAGAAATGGAATTTGCTAGCTTAAGATCAACGACAGCATTACGAATGTACATAATAGCTATTGTGTCGTGTTTTAATTGTTAGCCTTGCAGCAAACATGTGTTCATATCTCAGATATTAATCTAAACGAAAAACAGTAAATCGTAAGCTAAACGTTTTGGTTTCGATTCTCGGTAGTGTCGCAGAAGTCATTCTTTTTTTTTTTTACTTTTTAAATCATTATTATATATCGGGTCGAATATAATATAATAACTACGAAGTCTGCATTAATCCAAATATCATATTTAAGCGTATTTTTACCACCGTACAATACTATGCGACCTGCCAGTACATTGTGACATATTTTCATTCTATGGAGGTCAGGTGCGAACGAACACCCCATAATTTTATTATACCATATTTATTCAAACTGAAACATAATTATCAAAGTATAATTACGCAGATAGATATGAAATGTCTTTATAAAAGTTTGTGCCTATTTTCATTCTATGGAGGCCAGGCGCGAACGCAGACCCCACAATTTCATTATACCATCCCTATTTAAGATAAAACATACTTATCAAAGTATTCTTATGTACATCTATATAAAAAACACTTGTAAACGTTTTTTTTTATTTTTTATTTTTGTATTTCCATACTTTGTGGACCAGGCGCGAACGCAAACCTCACAATTTTAATGAACCGCCGTACTGCCAGATCAAACATACCCATTCCTGTGTCTCAATACATCGTCTATCATTATATGTGATCAGTTTGCTATAATAGTCAACCATTAGGAGCCTATTCGTGACCACACACACACACACACACACACGCACACACACATTCAGCTTTATATTATATATATATATATATATAGAGAGAGAGAGAGAGAGATGAGTGTGTGTGTGTGTGTTTAAATAGTTATTGTGCTTTAAATTGTCGTCCCATAAAACTCTAGTGCTTACAAGATAGTGGCCACTACCAAGAAAAGCTCTATCATAGCATATTTTATCATACTTTTAATAGTATCTACCATTATGTTTGCGGAATTTTCAATTTTATAGTTTACTAGCGGGGGGTACCCGGCGTTTCCCGGGTGTTTGGAGGTGTGTGTGTGTGTGTTAAAAAGAGGTGTAAATGAAAAATAACTGTTGGGATCAGATTGAACCCCGAAGTATTGACGCGAAGGTTGAAACGAAAGTGGAAAAAGGCAGTCACCTAACCACCTGTGCAACGATGGCGGGAAACTGATAATGGCGTTATATGAAGGTCTGTGAAGCGGAATGAACAGGCGCGAGAAAGTGTGACCTAAACCCGTAATGATTTATGTTGAATTTGTTCTGTTAGTGTCCAATCTGGCGATGTTGCCCCCCCTGGTAAGCAAAAAGACCCAAATATGCATAATGTTATTTTTATGTGGTATATGCGTGTAAAAGTGTAAGAATTAAAGGCAAAAACTGGGAAAATATAAGAAAGGGTGTTAAGAAATCATTTGTAGGTGTTTAGGGCCAAAGAAAAAGTAAAAACAAAAAAAGAGGGTAGCCTTGCATAATTTTACCCTAATTCTCGTGAATTCTCGTCAAGCATTGATCGGGCGAGACCGGCAGTATGAATACAAATGAAAAAAAAAACTCCAAAAAACTTACCGTGTAAAATGCAATTGATTTTATTTTATCTTGTTGTTATTTTTGTTGGTTTGTTTTCTGCAATAAAATCAACGAAACAAAACAGACAGGAAAAAGTACAAATGAAAAAAGAAAGAAATAAATACGTATCCGCAACGGTGTTAAGTGGTCGCGGGGGAGTATGAATGTAATAGAGAGAAAAGATTTTTCCACTTCCACTGATTCTTACAGGTTTTGGCAGTGAACGCTCACCAGAAAAAATATAGGAATGTACGGTTATCGAGGAAGTGTAAGGGTAATAGGCCTATAGCACACCTCAGATAATGTGCTGCAGTTTGTGCACATTACATTTGCATGAAATCCTATAAAGGTCAAACTCGGAGGGGAAAAATAACTTCATTTTATTTATATAGAGAAGATATATATTTTTAGACAATAATGCCTGTATATATTTTAAATATACTATGTATATGTGTGTGCATTAAAGTCGAGCCCATATGTTCGAACATATATGTATATACGTAAATACATATATGTATATTTGTTTATGTATATCGTAAGGAAATAGATTTATAAATCCAAGATTCAGGTTGTAAATGACCATAATCGCTCCACTAGCAACCCATGCAATTACAATGGAATACTTTGAATAAGCATTAGAATAAAATGTTGTAAAAATAGAAAAATATTTAGCTATACTTGAATTTCTCCTCTTTCTAACTTTCTCTCTCTATTTCTTTCTTTCTTTCTTTCTCTATTTCTTTCTTTCTTTCTCTCTCTCTCTCACCCTTCTTCCCAATCAACTATCAGCAAGTAGTTATTTTTAAATTCCAGATCCTCAACTTCGCTTAATGATAGGAAGAATTTATTCTTATAAGCTCTATTTGATTTCGAATTACAAACAAATTGGATATTGACGTCAAGGTGAATCTTTACGCTTATAATTAACTCTGCGGTCGGGCGTTATCGTAAAAGCTTTGTAATCTTGTCGGAATTGTCAGCGTGGTGGGGTTTCATATCGCATTGTCGGTGATACATAATTAAATTGCCAGCAATTATTCTTCGGGGCTGGAGATTAACCTGCTAAGTATGGGATCAATGACACGTTTGCACTTACAATGCCGCTGGCAATTCAGCGCGTGCGCGTGCGTTATAATTGGTTGGCAAGTAAGATTAGATCCCTAACGAAATAAGTCTTACAGACATAGGAAGGGAACAATATTATCACGTTTATCTGATGAAATATCAAGAGATTTATATTTAGGAACAAAGATGTGTATCACTAGCGTAAAAAATCTAAATCAATTGAGAAATTATTAATCTACAATGATAGAAGTAGGTTCTGTTTGATCAAACATTTAAAGCAATGTATTAATGCATTCAAAGTATACTAGCGGGACCTGTGGAAATTCCAAAGCGAACTCATTCATTTGTAATATATTGATGTTTGGCGTAAATGGAGACGTTCCGATATTATTGTAGCTATTTTGTTAAATCTGCAAAAATATGTATCTAAACTAGCAAGAATGGCTGGGTCGTAAAGTACGCTTAAATATGATATTTTAATTCTTGCAGATTTCATATATGTTATGATAAAGTTAATCTTCTATCGATTTTTATAAATTATAAAGTTGCGATTTCCAAAAATATATATATATCCATATGATTTTGGAGCATCAGCTTTAATTGAAATCGAAACAAAACATATATATATATATATATATATATATATATATATATATATATATATATATGTATGTATCTATATATAAATATATATATATATATATAACTTCAGTGCCATCAGCTATAATCGAAACCAAAACTTTTAAAAAATTCTTAGTAAAATTATTTATTACAAGAGATGGACGTCCATAACAAACGACTCGGATGTAAGCGTAAAGCCGGAAAAAACACACGCTAGCATATTAATATATAGATAATATGTGAGATTTTACGTAAGTAAGCTATATTCCAAGAGCCAAATATTTTTTTTTTTTTTATTCAAAACAGCTCCTCAAGCAAAGAATTTCTGCTTTTTTTTTAGGAGTATGTGCACGAAAAGTGTTGGTATTGACATAATAATATCGATTGTTTCTACATAATGAAACGGATCTGTAAAAATATTTACCGAAATTTAAACATACTGAAGGAGCTGTTTTGAATGCGAAATACATAATTGGATCTTGGAATGTAGATATTCTGGTCTTTCGATTATTTATTTATGTATTTATTTATATATTTTTTATATATTTATTTCTTGATATATTTATTTATATATTCATTTATATATATATTTATATATATATATAGATATATATTTATGTACATATATTTATTACTGCTGATACGAATACTCAGAAATCGAAAAAATCAGAACTATATAGAGAGAGAGTTTTAAGAATGCATATAAATTCTTTAGTAGGGGCTCATCGGGATATATAAAGTTTAACACTTGAGGGTAAAGCATAACAATGAATTATGACAAATTATATATATATATATATATATATATATATATATATATATATATATATATATATATATATATATATACACATGAGATTTATATTTGCCAGTTCGATGATTCAAATGATAAATAAAAATGGTTTATAGAAACTCTTAATTGAACTTACAATGAAATCATATATTCCTATATCTTTTTTACATGGGGGCCACCACTTATCAAGGCCCGGAGGCCACTCACGGATAAGGGTTATTGCGTGTACAGTAATCAATGAGATAGTATTGTCGTAATCATTAGTATTGGAGATTTGATAGAGTGTCTTACTTAAGGGGACGGTTTGTCAGGAATTTGTTTATGTTGGATTTGAAGACATCCAAGTTGTAGTCAGGTGGGAAACAGACGAACGGAAGAGAGTTCCACAATCGTGCACTTCTAGAAAGAAGCTCTGCTCGTGGAATCTACGTTTGGATTTAGGCACAGATAAAGAGTGGGGAAAATTATTGACAGTAGTTTCAGCCAGACAGGTGTTTCTTGTGAAAAATTGGCGAGGGAGGGGACGAGAGATTAGAGCTCAGACGAGCACTTGCCATGGAAATAATGATAAAACCTTTTAATATGTCATATGTCATATATATATATATATATATATATATATATATAGATAGAGAGAGAGAGAGAAAGAGAGAGAGGAGGGAAAGAGAGAACGACTGATTTCGTTAAAGGAGGAAATAGTTCAAATTCTTTGAGTGAAAATAGATAGATATCATACATGTTCGATGATTGCACCGACTGACCGGTCGCATTCGACTTAGAACGTCGACTCGTATTTCAAAAAGAGATAAGGTTAACGTATATACGTCCAGATATTGTCATTTAGTCTGTTAATTTGAAAAGGTTTTCGTCATTGAATTAACGATTCCATTTTAGAAAAAATTTGACACCAGCACAAGTTGTAAACATACGAAGATCTACGAAAACAATGTGTCAGAAATGGCCAGAAAACCATTTTTCTTTTTTCGATTAAATTCGGATGCAGAGGATTAGTTGCCAACTTAATCCCCACGTTTTTAAATAATCTTCGTCTTTCTCCATCAGAAAAGAAAAAAATACATTAACATAATACAAGGCCAGACTCTATTTGAATCAGAGTAGACATTGCAATCTCACAACGTGATGATAGTCCAATGACGTCTAACAATATCGTAAGATATTGCTGGGGCGTTCTTAGCTGGTGGAAATGATGACTCAATCCCGAAATAATGTCTGAACTCAAACTTATTATCGAATGATTGAGTGCTGCTATACAAGCAACAGTTATTTGTATAAACACGCACACACACGCACGCGCACACACACGCACGCGCACACACACGCAAACACATTACACGCAAACACACATTATATATATATGTATATATATACATATGCATATATATATGTATATATATGTATATATATATGTATATATATATATATATTTATACATATACAGTGGGCCCCCAACATACGAGCTACCCGTTACGTGAAATTCGAGATACGAGATTGTTTCAGAGCAAAAATACACGCCTACATACGATCAAAAATCCAAGTTACGAGTTTCCAGATGCAACCGCTAGGTAGTCGAGTATGTCGTGTCTCCTTAATGGCGCCATTTTAACTCGAGATACGAGTTCATCCGGGAACGGATAAACTTCGTATGTCGGGGGTCAACTATATATATATATATATATATATATATATATATATATATATATATATATATATATATATATATAAGTAGGTTATCGTTTGCTATACACACATACTAATAGGTCGCCCGGCATTGCTATCGTAAAATACGCTTAAATATGATTTTTGATTAATTAATGCTAATTTCGTATTTATTATTATCCTATATTGGACCTAATATTATTCAGACATGGTTTTACTCATTAAGAACTATGTAAAGCGTCACCGCTCACTCATTTTGCTACCAAATTTCAAACATTTTTTACAGTTTATCGGTCACTTTGTCAGCTTCATTTTGATATAAAAATGTTCAATTTTCGTTCATTAAAACAAAAGTAATAAAATTATTCGTGTTCAAAAGTCTTCAGACTTCACATAAGGAAGGTGAGAGACGGTTTACTCTGATTGGCTGTTGAATACCATAGCAACTTATATAACATTGACGTTTTAGAGACGGTTTATTCTGATTGACTGGTGCTTACCATAGCAACTTTTTCGTCGACACATTCATAAGTCATAGCCGAGATGTCGCTCGCATGCCATCTTATTTGGGTTGTATAGAAAGAGTTAACAAAAGTGATGCTCTTTGCCGTGCTAGGGCTGATAATCTTTCTTTTACGACGCCGTCCTTTAATTGTGTTTCTCTCCTTTTTGCTGTGCTAGAGCTGATAATTTTTCGCTTACGATGTCGCCCGTTAATTCTGTTTCTCTCCTTTTATGCCGTGCTAAGGCTGATAATTGTTCACTTACGTTAATTCTGTTTCTTTCTGTTTTGTCTCTTCTTTCACTTTATTTACTAAATTACTTCTTTTATTTGTTTTTTTTTTAATTAATTTAAAAAGTTGGTAATAATGTTTTATATATTGTTGACAACGCGTGGATATTGAAACAAAAAATGAATTCATAGAAAAATGCGAGCATAAGAAGTAATATGGTTAAGATTACACATAGAAAATGCAAAGGACTAAGTGTATAAACAGAAAAAGGAACAGACAAGATATTCTAGTAAAAAATATAATAAATTTATAACTTAAAATATTGCAGTATTAAGATTGTTTAAATATCAATTTAACATTATATAATTAATTATCTAATATTTTAAGTTATAAATTCATTATATTTTTTACTAGAATATCTTGCCTTTTTTTCCAATTTTAATAACTAGTCCTTTTACTTTTCTAAGCCTTATCTTAACCATATTACTTTTCATGCTCGCATTTTTCTATGTAATATAGTAATGATTTTAAAAGTTTAAAAAATGAATCGTGCGCCACCACCGAAAATCGAATCCAAAGCGTTTAACTTACCATTTACTTTTTCCTTTGACCTTAATGACTGAGCTACGAAGACATGCTTGCCGCTGGGATAAGAATTAAAACATAAACCAACAGCTATTACGTTACGCATGCATATTCGTAAAGCTGTCGTCCGACCTTAAACTGTCAAATTCAATTTGTTTTTAATTTTCACACGTTTGCACTGAGTTTACCCAGCTAAAACTCAAATATAAAGTTTTGCATGTGTTCGATACGCTATTCATCAAGTGACAAAGGAGTTTGGAATGCCAAATCTTTAAACAAATATATATATATATATATATATATATATATATATATATATATATGTATATATATATACGCACATAGAAATATATATATATATATATATATATATATATATATATATATATATATACAGAAAGAGGTTTGTGTTTACTTTGACTTTTTTACGCAAACATTTGCAAGCATAAATCATATCGAATATCTGCATGAACATGATTACACGTAATAGTTTGCACGCCAGTGGAACTCTCTGCCGCTTGCCTGTTTCTCACCTGACTACAACTTGGGCGTCTTCAAGTCCAACATAAACAAACTCCTGACAAACCGCCCCCTTAAGTAAGACACTCTATCAAAAACCCCCAATACTAATGATTACTACAATACTATCTCATTGATTACTGTACACGCAATAACCCTTATCCATGAGTGGCCTTCGGGCCTTGATAAGTGGTGACGCCCATGTAAAACAAAAATCGCCCCATGATCGCCCCATGATCGTCCCATGAGAAAACCGAAACACTAATAGGGAATTAATAACAATTAATGTTTAAAAGAATATGCAAATTAGCTAGATCTTCTGCAGATGAATGCAATTCCATGACCATATATAACAAAGTTGTACTTTCTTTTTTAAATAAATAGAAAAAAGGGTTTTTATATGAATATCAATACAAAAAAAAAACAAATTCATATATATATATATATATATATATATATATATATTGTATATGTAAATAAAGTAAGCTAATTGAACTGTTCTATGTAAAAGTTCAATGAATGTTCGCAATAAACATATATAAGTAAATAATTATATTATTATTCAAAAGCAAAAAATTCCTCGGTGAAACACCTGACCATTGTTTCATGCAGAAACGACAAAAAATGAAAATGCAAAATGGCTGATTGTGTATAAATAGATCTTGTGTTTTTGTTTTCTGTTTTTTTTTCATTTGCGAACAGTCTTCTATTAAAAAGATGCACGGCAGTTTTAGGATTTCTTTTAGTGTGAGGAGTTTTTTTTTTAATTGGTTTAATTACCTTATGATGACTTAAATTAACAAAATATTTCGCTAATTATCTGTTAATTTCTGGTTGTTTCTTTCTTTGCAATACACGTGTTAATAGCTAATTTACTATTATATTAATTTTAATTTCAATTCGGCATGTAAATATATAGTGACTTTACCATTCGCAAGCACCGACAGTTGGGTGATCGAGTTTTTATTCTGGCTTGAGGTGGTTGCTTGTTTAGCCGGAGTAATTTAGCTTTTAATGGTTATATTTTGAGTTATTTTGATGGGAATATCTATTAACTTTGTTATATATGCTGCAGACAAACGACTTTTCATTGTGTCAAAAAATCACTTTTTGAGTGTTATCTTATAATGAAATACGAGGGGCGTATAATAAGTAATGCCCTGGCACACTTCCAGTTGTCTGATCTAGCTGAAATTTTGCATGTGCAATGATTTCTATCTCTACGGGTGATATGGCAAATTACAGCTCTGAACTAATTGTTGTTTCTGTTTTACAGGTGTTTGAACTGTCAGGTGTGAAATGGAGCCTGTTGAATGTCGAGCAGTGATCCGGATTTTGTATTTGAAAGGACGCACACTACAGGAGACTTTTGATGAAATGAAAGAAACTTATGGTGATAATACCCCATCATATGATCTTGTAAAACGCTGACATCGTGAAGTAAAAACATGGCCGGAAGTCTGTAGAAAGAGCTCCAAGCCCTGGTCGCCCCCCTTCTGCCATTGATGAGGCACCTGTCCGTCAAGTTGAGGCTGTCATTTTTTAAGATCGGCGCATTACTATTAACCAAATAGCCCAAGATGTCAAGATTAGTACAGGTTCTGTGGAAACTATCATTCATGACCATTTGCATATGCATAAGGTGCCGGCCAGATGGATTCCCAGGTTGCTCATACCATTCCAGAAGCGAGAACGCGTTGAGTGCTCGAGGATGAATTTGGAGATATGCCAAGAACATGAGTCAAAGTTTTTCAAAAGACTAATTACACAGGATGAAACCTGGGTCCATCACTATGATCCAGAGACCAAAGCCCAGTCAATGCAGTGGAAGCACTTGGACTCACCACCTCCAAAGAAGGCAAGGATGCATCCCTCCGCTGGCAAGGTCATGCTCACAGTCTTCTGGGACCAGGACGGAGTTGTGATGACAGATTTCCTGGCAAGGGGTACCATTATTACAGGGGCATTATTATGCTTCACTTTTGAGGAAATTAATGGAAGTTATCAAAATCAAGAGGCGGGGCAAGATGAGCAAAGGTACCCTCCTCCTGCAGGACAACGCTCCGGTCCACAACTCACATGTCACCAGGCCAGAAGCACGGGCGTGTGGTTATGAAATCCTCCCCCATCCTCCCTACTCTACTAACTTTGCACCTCTGACTTTCACCTCTTCCCAGCCATGGAGTTGTTTTTGAAAAGAAAGCGTTTCCCAGATGATGCAGCCTTGATTTCTGAAGTCATGTCGTGGTTGGAGGACCAACCTGGCGAGTTCTACAAAAACGGTCTCCAGAGCTGCATCAAACGATGAGAGAAATGCATAACTCTGGGTGGTTCCTATGTAGAGAAAGACTAATAACTGTGCAAAGTTTCGTCGCTCTACTGCTATTGGAAGCGGGTCAGAGGTATTACTTATTGCACGCCCCTCGTATACTTAAATATTTGAGGAAATGTGAGGAGTGTACTCACTTTTGTGATACACTGTATATATATATATGTATATATATATATATATATATATATATATATATATATATATATATATATATATATATATATAATATTTACTTGATTCCTCCAGCCTTGACAGGCGTGTTTTAAATATTCTCTTCAGTGCTTTTTCTTTTAATGATTTGGAATTCATTCCATTTGCGATTTTTTTCCAATGAACTCTGCCTTTTGGATCATGTTGGACCATTTGGAATTTACCCATTGGATTAGAAATTTTAAATTCGACAGTTTTGGATTTTACCATTCTTGGATTTTTTCCCCTTCACCGGACTATCCATTCATGTGAAATCTTTTTATCATTTTTCCTTTACCTCCTATTCCCCTGACCTCACCCTTTTTTTATTTAACCAAGTAAGATCTGTGACTTACTTGTAGTTTCATTAAATACTTTTATATGCAAAATCAGATCCTGCATTTTGCTAATTTCTGCCCTCTGATGAGAAAGAGAGTATTTCTTCGAAACTCCGCGGATTAAGGACTATCCACTTATCTTGTGCTTCCTTTTTTAAAATTAAATATGTTTTTAACTCTTTTTCAAGATGTCTTTTAACATGTTTTATTAACCATTTGTTCATATATATATATAGAGAGAGAGAGAGAAAGCGAGAGAGAGAGAAAGCGAGAGAGAGATAAATATATATATATATATATTTATATATATATATATACATATATACATATATATATATATATATATATATATATATATATATATATATATATCCATATACAGGGTGTCCACAAGGTCTGACTACATTATGTAGCAAGATTTTGTGGGCACCATGTAGATTATGTAGCCAGACTTTATGGGCACCCTGTATATATATATATATATATACATATATATATATATATATATATATATATATATATATATATATAAAATCATTACTATAATAATTTTTGTAATACCTATGGACATTAATGTTACATCCTTTCAGGAATCTGTCAATGCATGGAGTTATGATTACAGCTTGTTGGGAGATTCGAACCTGGCCACAAAACTATCTGACTCTATTAGCAAGGAACAAGTCTGACTACATAATCTACACGGTGCCCACAAAGTCTGGTTACATAATGTAGTCAGACTTTGTGGGCACGCTGTATATATATATATATATATATATATATATATATATATATATATATATATATATATATACAAATATATACATAGAAAGATAGATATACTTTCATATATGCATATATATATGTTTATATATATACATATACATATATATTTCCATATGTATAAATATATTCCCATATATATATGCATATGTGTGTGTATATCCATGTATATGTGTATATGTAAACACACACATACTTATATATATATATATATATATAGGAATAATGCTAGCTTACAAATTTAAGGCTGGCTTTGTTGCTGAGTTCGAGTGTCCCCACCGGCGATTATTATCGCTTTCATTATCGATGATTGACGCATCAAACAGTAGAGTCTTCCTATACAAATTAATTGTTAATATTTATGTAAACATATTATATTTATAAAGCCCCTTTTAGAAATGTAAGCTGTGCCTTTTTTTATGGAAGTAAGCAAAAAGCGGTTTAATGTATTTCAAAGGCAACATTTTAACTTTAAATTGTTGAATACTCTTTCTCTTGCTGTACACTGTGATGCTAACCAGCGTTGCATTCAGAGATAATTGGTTTATTGCTATCATGTGTTGATCAACAGTTTCCTGGAGGAAAGATGCTAGCCTAGGAGGTCAAGGGTGGTTTTGTGGTTGGATCCGGATTTCCCGGTCGACGGCAATGTCGATTCCTGCACTGGTGATTACGTAAGAAATTGTATGTGATTGTGTAATTTGAAGAATGTTTTACTGCAGTGAAATATTTATAAAATATTTAAATAATGAAATATTCACAAATTCTCCATTTTTCCCTTGTGTCCCCCTTTAATTATTTCCATATAAACATTGGAAAACATTGTGAAACCGTTTTGGCACGGACAAACACTAGTGGTACAAAAACAAAATAATATCAAATATGACACGTCCGTATTTCGACGTCTCGACTTCCATCGATCCGTTTTACCCTAACCGCCGACGAGATGGCGTCTCTCTTTTCCTTTTTTTACGGGAAATCAATTCCCCTCAATTTCGCCATTGATTCAAGTGGTGCGTCTTCGCATATATACAGAATGCTTTGTCCGTCAAATGTAACGTTTGACATTCTTCACTTCGTAACAGCATAAAAGACGCATTTTTTTCTTTTTGTCTTTTTTTTATTTTCTTCCTTTGAAGATTGTAATGGTGGGTATGGGGCAGCCAAACCAGCTGCCAACATTGCCCTGCTTTTTATTGAAACCAACCGAGAGCTCTTTTTAGTATCCTCGTTGTTCCTTTAAGTGCAATTGTCTGGATCTCTTTTGCACTTGGTTCACTAGTAATATTAGTTAGGTAGGACTTCAGGTTCTTCTTCATAAGCCCTGTGGTACCTATAAGAACTGGTATGATTGATATAACTCTAAGATTCTAGTTTATTTTCATATCATACATGGGACCTTGGTATTTGGTCTGTTTCTCCTTTTCAGCTCTGTTCAGACCTCATTCATTAGGGACGCTCACTTCAACTAAGGTTGCAACTCTCTCTGACTTATTCCATATAGCTAGGTTAGGTTTCACAGCATTATTTTCGTGCGTCATATGATAAACGAGTGTTATTTGAGCTGCGTGTGTATCTGTCGGTAAAAAGTTTAAATAGTATATTTATTGGTCTGCCACATTTATGTCTGAAATAGCATTTTTGTTGATCTGCAATATTTAATTTTAAAATAGTATTTTCGTTAGTCTGCCATATTTGAACTATAATTTTCGTCACTTGACGATGCTTACTTTTGAAATAGCATTTCGTTATTCGTTCATATTTCATTTTCAAATAGCTTTTTCGTTAGTCTGTCATTCTAACATGTGAAATATAATGTTCGTCACTTGGTCATGCTTACTTTTTAAATAGCATTCTCATTGGTTTGTCGTGTTTAAGTTTGAAGTAGCATTTTCGTTGGTCTGTCACGCTTAAGTTCGAAATATTATTTTCGTTAGTCTGTTAAGCCAAAATTTTAAATAGCATTTTCGTTAGTCTCTCTCTCGCTTATGTTTGAAATATCATTTTTGTGTGTCTGTCACGCTGAAGTTCGAAATATTATCGGTGCTATCAAGCTTAAGTTTTAAATAATGTTTTCGTTTTCAACCCCAAATTCGAATAAATATTTTTTCGCTTTGCCTAGTTACGTTTGACAGACACATAATTTGCGTTGGTCCGTCATGCTTATGTTTGAAATAGTATTTTTAATGGTATGTCCTTCTTATGTTTTAATAACTATTATCTTCTTGCCTGTAAGTTGTCTGCAAGTTGAAGAAACAGTAATAATCTTCTATCACATTATGGCTAACTGTTGTTCTGTCACGCTGAAGGTGAAAATAGCATTTTAGATCGGCCACACAAAGTTATAATAGACTTTTTTCAGCCAGTCTGTGTGTTTACGTTTCTGTATTGCTCGCGTTTAAAATCGCGTTATTCGAATGGACGTATCTCAGAAATATTCGTTTTCATATAATTAATTTTTTTTTTTAATACATTAGGAGTCAATCATGCAAATCAAAAATATCAAACAATGCTTTCAAAATACAATTTAAAAAAAACTTTCTTTCTCTTTATTATTGGTGGTTTCCGGGGAATTATCATGTTTGCATTTGAAACAGATTCCACTGAAGTGGTTTCAATTAATTCGCTAAGCTGACTCGTTAATATGCTTTCCGGGTTCTGTGTTTGCATTTAAAAACACAAAAGCCAAAAATTGTCATTGAGTCTGCATTTTTCTTTTCTCTCCAGAATCAGGAGTCATTATTTCCACTGCAGCTTTTTGAACGATCTTTATGAATATTTAGACGCGCGCAAACACATCAAATAAAGTTTGGCTCTCTTGTGCCATTTGCAATAAAGTTTCCTTTTCTCTGTAACTGTTATTCGGTATTTATTTACCTCCTCTCAAAGAGGAGCTTAAACACAAAATCAAGTGTGGTTTTCACTGGGAGAAGCGCATTGTGGTATACAAAACCTGACTAAACAACTCTGCATACACTCCCCGATAAGCATGCCTCATGTAACGTTGTCTAGGAACCAACACGTTGTAGTTTCAGTTGCGAAGTAGGCAAAGAATAGGAAATAACTTCAACTCGCTTCTTTTGCACAACACCATTTATTTCCTCATTTTCCCGCTACGCGTGACTTCTCGTTACGGCTGTAGCGTATCTCACTTCTCTATTGTGCTCCCTAACGTCATCCACGTCTCTAACGTGCTTGTTTTATCGAATGGGCTTTCTCCTTTTTTTAACCTTCTTTTTCCTTACCGTGAGCTCATTATGCACACGGCTCGGTATTTGTATATAGCCGTCCGCGCTATGTTACACGTTGTAGCAATACACGATTCGCAATAAACTAACCGCTTCTCAGAGAAGGTGGAAAGGTAAACATTCCGCGATTGAAAAGAATCTTACTTTCAGCGGGACAGCGTTGAACCAGTAGAAACCAAAACGGCTAACATATATCGGACTGATTACTGAGGACGTAGCCCCAATTGGTATTAACGCCCCTACTGAAGCCACAGAATATGAATTAAACTTGTGAAGAAAGCGTTAGTCTTTAATAGGGGGGGGGCTACACCTTGAGCTCTTGGAAATAATTTACCTAAATTTATTAAAGCGAAACAAAAATGCTTTTGAAAGTCTACTATATATTTCATCCCTAATTTTCTGTTGGTCTTTCTGAACGGGAGTTTTTTTTTTTCCAGAACACACTGACAAGGAGATACGTCACCTTTGAAGTAAAATCAGATTGAAATACTGAAATGAAAATTAATAGAGTACAAAATACAAGATGTCACGCAGAATATAAGGATCTTTTGTTCTGTTGAGGAGATTATATTTATTTGTCAATTATTGTCAATGCTTATTCTTAATTTGAATCAAATGAATATCGTTTCTGAAACGATCGTACACTCAATTTGATTTTGTTTGTTTTTCCTTTTAAAACTGATTCATAATTTGCAATTATCAATCTTTATCCTCAATATTATTATAGCTCTAGGATACATATTGAGCTTATTATATATCTACATTACTATGAGCAATGTTCTTTTAAAGTATGGTCCTGGATATGATCTTAAACTATATATGATGGTGAGGCCCTAGCTTGCGGGTTTTGGGAAGTGTGGAGCTACCCCTTAATTGCAATTGCTCCCAGGTCCACTCTGACCTGGAGTAGTATTACCTGTTAGGGGCCTAGCTATGGTTTAAATAGAAACTGACTTGACAAAAAAAACAAATGTATTCTATTAAATCTTGTTCTTTAAAAACCACTGGATTCGGCATTAAATAACCTGAAAAGGGTTGATATGCGGTAAAACAAAAACACTCAGCCAGCCATCTTTTAAAGTATGAATACATTGAAATAAACTTTGCTCTTTAGACTCCAGGTCTAATACCCTCCATAATATATATATATATATATATATATATATATATATATATATATATAACAAAAAATTATATTCCAAAATTCTTGAGGTGTACCAACTTATAATTCTAAAAATTCTATAAATGTAAAAATTCAATATGGCATAATAAAAGAATAAAAAGGTATTTACAGTCTCTCTTTCAATTTTCGGATTTTAATCACGTCAATCACACTTTAATTCCTTTTGACGGATTGATTGTTGTAATGATTGATATAATAATTGTTTGTAATGATTGATATAATAATTAATTCGTTGGTTTTCGCTAGGAAACAGATACTGTCAAGAATTGTATAAATCAAGAAATAAATTATAAGATGGTCACGATCATGAATTTTGGAATATAACTTTTTGTCATTTATTCTCTATATTGCTCTGTAATTATATTGAGCTTTTAAAATAAGGATTGATATATATTATAAGAAAATATTTTTCTACAGAAATATATATATGTATATGTGTGTGTACACATACATATATATATGTGTGTGTGTGTGTGTGTACACATACATACATACATACATATATATATATATATATATATATATATATATATATATATATATATATATATATAGTGACTCGGATAAGTACCAGATAGGTGTTGTTTTCTGCTTTAATTCTAGTTTATGCTCGCAATTTTGTCTAATATTTGTTAAGAAATGTTTTGTGTTTTAGTTGTATGTGGCATGAATATTAGAAGCCTATGTTTGAATTCATGCTGTTATCAAAGTATAAAATTACCATATGCAAACGTATTGGATGCATTACACTTTCCCAAATTTTCAATCAAAACTTTGGATTTTAAAAGATTGAATTGTCAAATTTTCGATAGTCTTGGAATATCTCTTATCAGTCAGAGAAGCACACAATAGTTTACGAGATAATGCTACTTATCATCTGACTCTTTGATTCAAGGATTTTACTCAGTAGAGAGCATCATCAGAATGTGTAGAAAGTATAGCGATGGTGCAGCAAACCTTCCAAAAAATTAAAGACCAAGAAAAATTAATGAAAGTACTTCAAGGTGGATCAGTAGAAATGTGCAAAAAAAAAATTCATTACTAGTTCTGAAATTCGGTAATTAATGTCAGTAAGAGTACTATTAGTAGTGCTTTATATCGTACAGGCTTTCATGCAATATAACAAAAAATCGTGCTTATACTTAAAAACAAACATGTCAAAGACAGATTTAAGTTTGTCGAAACTTACAAAAAGGAATGTGTTGATCAACTGTAGAAAGCGACTAGAAACATTGAGAAAAACAGAGGCTATAAAAATATTACATTGATGTATTCAATACTATTGCTTAATTTTAAATTTTGGTAAAAAATGGATGACACAATGAGTTTTGGATTTTTCCTTTTAAATAAACAATTGTATCAGACATTTTTAAAAAATCAGGCAAAATGAAAAAATATAAGCTAGAGTTACATCGGAAAATATGTATCCACTATTTATGTAATATTTATACAATAAATATGTATGTCGCTATATAAATACATATATATGTGTATATATATATATATATATATATATATATATATATAATACTTATAAAATAACACTGCAGACGGACAACACGCGAATTCTTTATAAACTGTTTTTTCTTCAATTTAATATCTTGTCAAGGAAAAAAAGAAAAAACTGTATAAAATTCTGAGAATGGCGTCTATCGCCGGAATATTAACTTTTTAAAAAATAAATATTTGTTTATTTTAATAATATTATGTTCAAACTTAACTTATAAACGTATTTTATATGTATTTTATTTTAAAATATAAACAACGCTTCTATCACGGAAAAAACAACTCTGACATTACAAGTTCCAAATATTTTTCCCACCAAATAGTTTCTTCAGCATATCAAAACATCGGTACTGTCTTTACATATATATTTTTTTACGCAGAAATATTCAATCATTATGTCAATATCGAATCTTTTCGTGCGTATACTCATACAGAAAGTATATGCTCCGAAAGAATAATATGGAAGGAGAAAAATACGCAGAATACCTAGAAACACGTGTTTATTAATGTAGCCATAATTGTTTAATGGTAAGGCTAGTTAGTCGTTTTTTTAATTATGGGTTTTAAATATTTTTTTAAAATTTTAATCCACAAAGAAACTATGTATATGATAATCTTATTTATTTCCAACTAATATTAATTATCTACAATTAGTTAAAGAGGGTTAAATCTGAAATAATTTTATTCATATAAATTAATCAACTCCTTACTTTTTAAACTATATTTTTGTTCTTTTATGGGTTATCGATTTTATTTTCGTATTGCATATTCTTACTCTAAATATTTAATTTTTTTACATTCCTTTTATATTCATGATGTAAATACACACACACACACACACACACACACACACATATATATATGTATATATATATATATAGTGGAAATGGTAATTAATAAAAACTGAAGAAAGTGCTCAATACTGTTGTAGAGCAAATATGCGTTTTAATTTTTATTACCGTATCTTTCTGTTAAGTTACATTATTGTTTCAGCTATCGGCCGATTTTTTTTTTTGCCGTCTGTAGCTTCCTCAGACTTTTACAGAAATGTTCCTGCTCCGGACTGTAATGCATATGGTCTGGGGTTCGATCCCTAGAAGCGGTCAAGTTACTCTGAAGAAAGGTAGGGACTTGAAACATGCATGTCCATAGATTACTGTTTTAAGATATTATATGTAAAACATATATATATGTATGTTTTATATATTGAAACAACATATATATAATATATAATTATAAATGTTTTATATATTGAAACAACATATATATAATATATATACATGTATATAAATGTTTTATATATTGAAACAACATATATATAATATATATATACATATATATAAATGTTTTATATATTGAAACAATATATATATATATATATATATAAAACATATATATATGTATGTTTTATATATTGAAACAACATATATATAATATATATACATATGTATATATATGTATATATATATATATATATATAGGCGGTCTTTCATTTGTTTGTTTTGTCCCGTATACGTTTGAATCGAACCACTCTACCAAAATGCTAATTAGCAATAATTTTCCGTAACAATGTGATGCTATATTATATATATATATATATATATATATATATAGATATATATATATGCATATATATATATATATATATTTATATATATTTATATATATATATATTAAATACCACAAAACATATCTCAGACATCAATGAAAATTAAACAGTACATGTACACAAAAGAAACGTTCTCGTTGCACTTTTATTCAAATTCAGTTATGAGAAATGTTCTTTATCCAATAAAAATGTACAAAAACAATTTAAGTTTGACTGAATATTGTTTTATACTTCATCCAATCCACCTCTTATTCCTTTCTTTCTCTTTTTACTTGTTTTCTCTTTTTTTACTGTTTACCAATGAACAAATACAATGGGGAAATTCGCCATGAGTTCGCAATCAATTTCCCTATGATCTGCTTCTATGTACTGCAATTTCGACTGAATATGAAAGCAAAAAATAATGGACATTTCCAGCAAATAGAATAAAGAATTCTTTCTAAAGTATTCCTTGCAGAGCAATTGTTTCAAAATAGTTGCCAGTACAAAAGAAACATTAACAACGTATATATGCCTGTATGTGTGTGCGTTCAGAAATGCAAAAATAAAACCGAAAGTTGGTTACATGTAAATCAACGTTTGTTTTATATTTCAATACACTTTAATGATGGCCGATATAAGAACATCGATGTCAGTATTTGTAAATATGAAGTGTGTTTATGACGTGTAAAAAGATATATTCGTTGGGGTTTTTTTTGGGGGGGGGATCGGCGAATATGACATAAATATTAGAATTAAATATATAAATATTAGAATTAAATATATAAATAGAAGAATTAAATATATAAATATTATAATTAAATATATAAATATTAAGATTAAATATATAAATATTAGAATAAAATGTATAAATATAAGAGTTCAATATATAAATATTAGAATTAAATATATAAATATTGGAATTAAATATATAAATATTGGAATGAAATATATAAATATTAGAATAAAATATATAAAAATTAGAATAAAATATATTAATATTAGAATAAATATATTAATATTAGAATGAAATATATAAATATTAGAATAAAATATATAAATATTAGAATAAAATATATAAATATTAGAATTAAATATATAAATATTAGAATTAAATATATAAATATTAGAATAAAATATATTAATATTAGAATTAAATATATAAATATTAGAATTAAATATATAAATATTAGAATAAAATATATTAATATTAGAATAAAATATATAAAAATTAGAATTAAATGTATAAATATTAGAATTAAATATATAAATATTAGAATTAAATATATAAATATTAGAATTAAATATATAAATATTAGAATTAAATATATATATATATTAGAATTAAATATATAAATATTAGAATTAAATATATAAATATTAGAATTAAATATATAAATATTAGAATTAAATATATAAATATTAGAATTAAATATATAAATATTAGAATTAAATATATAAATATTAGAATTAAATATATAAATATTAGAATAAAATATATAATATTAGAATAAAATATATAAATATTAGAATTAAATATATAAATATTAGAATTAAATTTGTAAATATTAGAATAAAATATATAATATTAGAATAAAATATATAAATATTAGAATTAAATATATAAATATTAGAATTAAATATATAAATATTAGAATTAAATGTGTAAATATTAGAATTAAATATATAAATATTAGAATTAAATTTGTAAATATTAGAATAAAATATATAAATATTAGAATAAAATATATAAATATTAGAATTAAATATATAAATATTAGAATTAAATATATAAATATTAGAATTAAATATGTAAATATTCGAATAAAATATATAAATATTAGAATTAAATATATAAATATTAGAATTAAATATGTAAATATTAGAATAAAATATATAAATATTAGAATAAAATATATAAATATTAGAATTAAATATATAAATATTAGAATTAAATATATAAATATTAGAATTAAATATGTAAATATTAGAATAAAAATATATAAATATTAGAATAAAATATATAAATATTAGAATTAAATATATAAATATTAGAATTAAATATATAAATATTAGAATTAAATATGCAAATATTAGAATAAAATATATAAATATTAGAATAAAATATATAAATATTAGAATTAAATATATAAATATTAGAATTAAATATGTAAATATTAGAATAAAATATATAAATATTAGAATTAAATATATAAATATTAGAATTAAATATATAAATATTAGAATAAAATATATAAATATTAGAATTAAATATATAAATATTAGAATTAAATATATAAATATTAGAATTAAATGTGTAAATATTAGAATTAAATTTGTAAATATTAGAATAAAATATATAAATATTAGAATAAAATATATAAATATTAGAATTAAATATATAAATATTAGAATTAAATATGTAAATATTAGAATTAAATATATTAATATTAGAATTAAATATATAAATATTAGAATTAAATTTGTAAATATTAGAATAAAATATATAAATATTAGAATAACATATATAAATATTAGAATTAAATATATAAATATTAGAATTAAATATGTAAATATTAGAATTAAATATATAAATATTAGAATTAAATATATAAATATTAGAATTAAATTTGTAAATATTAGAATAAAATATATAAATATTAGAATAAAATATATAAATATTAGAATAAAATATATAAATATTAGAATAAAATATATAAATATTAGAATTAAATATATAAATATTAGAATTAAATATATAAATATTAGAATTAAATATATAAATATTAGAATAAAATATATAATATTAGAATTAAATATATAAATATTAGTATTAAATATGTAAATATTAGAATAAAATATATAAATATTAGAATTAAATATATAAATATTAAAATTAAATATGTAAATATTAGAATAAAATATATAAATATTAGAATTAAATATATAAATATTAGAATTAAATATGTAAATATTCGAATAAAATATATAAATATTAGAATTAAATATGTAAATATTAGAATAAAATACATAAATATTAGAATAAAATATATAAATATTAGAATAAAATATATAAATATTAGAATAAAATATATAAATATTCGAATAAAATATATAAATATTAGAATAAAATATATAAATATTAGAATAAAATATATAAATATTAGAATAAAATATATAAATATTAGATATAATATATATAAATCTTGTGGAGAAAATTTCTATCATATCCATGCTATCCACAATCGTTGGTTGAAAATTCATGTTTTGTTCAGTTTTTATTATTTTGCTGATATAATGAGTTAAATTGTGCCAGACTTTATAATGAGTGTGGATTCAAGAAGTCTTCAGGGAGATATTTCTTTTTTTACATAGGAGTCACCACTTATCAAGGTCAGGAGACTACTCGAGCATAAGGGTTAGTCAACGAGATTATAACCTAGTAATTATAAGTA
>NC_136498.1:21440480-21467980 GCF_053919585.1 Euprymna scolopes
CAACAACTTCCATAATTTCAACTGCCTTGAAAATTCTCCAACCAGACTAATTCTAATCAATTTGATTTAAATATGGACTTGATTCTTTATAAAGATTTATTTTCGCCTTCGGATTTCCTTTGAAAGAGTCTTCATACGAGCTGCAATTACTGCGCGGTTCGTTCTCATTATTTTTTTACATCTGGTAAATTTTTTATTCGTTTTCTTTTTAAGTAAATGTACATTTTTGCTACAAATATAATTTGTTGATTTTTTTATATCCTCTGTTGAGAAGAATAGCAAGAATAACATTCTTCGAAAATCCGCGGAATAAGGACTTTGTAAATTATTTTTGGGGGTATTCAGTCGAAAAATAAATTTGATTGTAAATTTTACTTAGTTTTAATTTATTTTCTCTTATATATATATATATATATATATATATATATATATATATATATAATGTTAATTCTTGTTAATAAGATTTATAAATAATAATGATATATATTCTTATTATTATTATTATTATTATTATTATTATTATTCATAAATCTTATTAACAAGAATTAACATTATATATATATATATATATATATATATTATTTATAAATATTATTAAATAGAATTGGAAGAGAAGCTGCAGATAGTTTTATATTTTTTTTTACGCCATATTAGAATTTTTTATCAAAGTCATTAAACCCAACGCTTCCAACTAACAATCTTTATTAATTTATGAATTTGCAGCTTCTCTTCCGATTTTCGGATTTTAATCATGTCAAATCACATTTCAATTCCTTTTGACGGATTGATTGTTTCTATTTCTTCTGATGAGTTAAGGGCATAATAGATTCACTGATTGATATAATAATGACGTGATTGATTTTGCTCTACGAAACAGATACTGTCAAGAATTGTATAAGTCAAGAATTGACGTGTTACAGTGTTTTAATCTGCATTCAAACCATTTGATGCTGTAAAAAAACAGCAAATGTTGTAAACATACAAAAAAAACGTATGAATTTGTTATTTGTATTCTTTTTTTACTTGCATCAAAGTAAATTATTTTATTTACGTAAGTGTTATTTCTTTTTTATTTTCATATGGATCTCACCAGGAAGAAGAAAGGGTGAGTAGATCTTATTTCTATTTTGATTATATCACACCTATTACATGTCAAACAGTAAGGATATACCACTTATTACATGTCTTACATTAATTATATCAAAAATATTAATTACATCACCTCTATTACATGTCTAATATTAATTATATTACACCTTATATATGTCTAACATTAATAATATCACAATTTTACAGATCTTACACTAATGATATCAAAATATTACATGTCTAACATTAATATCACACTATTGCACGTCTAATATTTTTGATATCACACTTATTACATTCCTAACATTAATTATATCACATCTATTACATGCCTAACATTAATGATATTACAGTTATTACACGTCTAACATATGTAATATAACACCTACTATATGTCTAATAATATTACACCTATTATATGTATAATATTAATAACATAACGCCTATTATATGTATAATATAAATAATATAACGCCTATTACATATCTAACATTAATGACATTGCAGCTATTACCCATCTATCAAAAAGTTTTCAAAAATCGTAAGTGAAAATTTGTGGAATGAACTGAATGCGAACTGTGAACCCCCGGGTTATATGTCCGTGCCATTGGTCGTTGCCAATCAACATTAATTACATGGTTTTAATTCTGGAAAACCTCTCTAATTCAAATCTTATACTTCAGTTGTCTTAAGAAGAAATTGAAATTCAGTAAATCTTGCTAAATACTAATGATTATGGATAAACTTCAATGGAAATTTTAGATTTAGATGTTCTAATATCAAAACGCGAATATGTTGTTAATATTACATTCATTAAAAACCTTTTTATACTTCAAAACATTAAGATGACATTTATTAATTGATATTTAGTATTTGAATAATGTATAGTGATTTTGTAAATTTTACAGACATCGAAAATGTCTGAATTTATACGAAGGCTTCAAACACCTTTTTACTTTCTTTTTGCATTAAACTAAATTGAACTAGAATTTTCTCACCTTTACACCTAGTGTTCAAAATAATCGGTTAATTAGTTCATGAATGCATCTTTAACGGCCGATGTTTATACCACAGTGTCAAAAATTTAAATGCGTAAACGCATTTCTGCGCAACCGAATTTACGCACGCTTGAATTAATAAAAACAAGTAATTATATTTTGGAATAATCAAAGCATTTACTAAATTTATTCGAAATGGCCCGTTTGGGTTCCATTTCAATCCCTTAAAAAGACAGATTTTCTTTCAATAAACAGTTATGATGGAACAAATTTCAGACAGTGCTAATACACGTCTCCATTTAATCAACACAATCCTCAACTCACGTAATCATACATTTCCACACGCATACTCACATTTACCAAACACGACACACACACACTGACTGCTTGAATCCATTCGTTGTCGTCTGCTCACTTATAACCAACTCATCCATTGAAATATTTCAAACATTTCTCAATTATCAGTTTTATTTAAAAATAAAACAATGGACATTGACTCTTATTAACAACTTTTGATGATATATAATTTATATAATTGAGCAGATAATTTTGATTACGATTTTCTGATCCGTGTAACAACGCATGTCCCTTAAACTATTGTCTCTGACTTCTTCGATATCTCACCTAATGTATCCTCCTTGTCTAATAAGGCCTCTATGTTTTTCTATTGCTGTAAACTTTCATTTTAAACATATATAAAATATCTTTTTTTTAATGGGTGCCTTCTGAACTCTTTATTTTATTGTTATTTTTTATCGTACATATCGTTTTCTCATATTTAATTATAAATCACAAAAACTTTTTAACTGGAAATATTTTTTCGAAACAAGCTCATCCACAATATATCTCGTCTAAATAAAATACATAATGAAACTCTCAAAAACAGGGAACCCCTATATATCAAACACGTACAAATACACATACCACACACATAGTGTAATGTGAACAGACATTTTGTAGCTAAACTCCCTACATAGTACCCCTGGAACTTATGCCCCTGATAGTAGCCCCCTACATCAATATGCCTTGTTTGATGTGAAAATGTAATTAAAAAATTTAAAAATATTTTAGGACACACACACACACACACACACACACACATACACACACTTCTTGCGATATAGTAAAGTCAGCCAAAAAACACTCCCAAAATTGCTGTAATGACAAGTGCCACGCCTACCTGTTATAATTAATGTCATATCTACTCAGCCTTTCAAGTTGATTGGGAATTTAAGCTGGCAAAAGGTTTTATAGAAACTGAATTTAATTAAAGTGTTTATATCTGCTACTTGTCAGATTGGCTAAAACCCAAAATAAACGATTCCGTGCGTTGGATTTCTCATTGCCAACGACTGTCATTTAAAGAGATTACTATAATTGAACGTTCAAGTCAGAATTTGATTGAATGATCGGCCTTAGATAGCGGATTAGTATGAGTCATTAATTCGAAAACAAAAAGGCACAACCGGCGTTGCTTGGGAATAACTGGTTACTTTAATTTAGTACTGCTCTACACGCTGGACTACATATTAAGAAGATTGTATTTTTATTTTTAATATCTCTCGCTCTATATATATTATGAAAAAAGTACTATTCCTGTTTATTTGGTTGTTTCTGCGCAATATACATCATATATGATTTCATAGCAGATGAAGCGATGACGTGGCAAAATGGTTTGAATAACCATTCATTGGTTGTGATGTCAAAAATTATAACGTCACCGATCAAATCATGGAGAAAAATCATTTATTGCGTCAGATCTCTCTCTCTCTCTCTCTCTATATATATATATATATATATATATATATATATATAGAGAGAGAGAGAGAGACAGAGAGAGAGAGAGAAAGAAAGAGTGTGTGTGTGTGTGTTACTTATCTGCCAGATATGAACGAGTAACAAATTCAAAACAAAACTTATGAAACTTAGAAGAGTGAAAATATATATTTTAGCATAAAACAAAGCGTACAAATAACATTTACAAGTGAATACTCCTTTGCAGTACTATTGCTACTGGATTGAAAGCGTTAATCGTAAAGGGGAGATAAGAATTACTAACTTCAAATCATATTTTTTGCGTACAGGTTAAACTAATAATAACAATATAGTTCTTTGGTCAGTGAGAAATTATATAAAAATCTTTGTATTTACCGAAATTCCAGTTTCTTCACGAATAAAGGAAATGAAAGAAATCAGATTTTACCAGCAATCGTATGCAACCGACGGAGGAGGCATGTGTTTGCCAGTAATTGTGATAAATGCAAGAGTACAAGCTATTAATATTTTGCATTATTTAAATTGTTCGGATTCCTGTACTGATCTTGGATTTTTTTTTCTTACAGTGGTTCTTTAGGTGTAACAGTTTGACCTTCTAAATGCGTGTTGTCAATCCTAGAAATCTGTACAAAATTTCGAATGGAATCCTTTATTTAATTAACGAAAGTAGCATGTTCTCGTTCCGTCAGCCATAGTAGTCATAAGTAATTAATGATTGTATTATTAGAATACCTAGGCTCTACAAAATGCAACTGGAAAAAACGTCGAAGGTTAGGTCGGCCGAAACGTTGTGAAAAGGGCATTCAAGATAAGAACATTGAATAATTCAACCTAGCAGAACCTGTTTAAAACACATTAAAAAAATGAATAAAATAAAATAGAAAAAATAACAATTTAAAACAATTTTTTAGCAAATTCTTTTTAACCTTTTAAAGCTAAAAAAAATTGATTTAAAAATTTAGATTTTTTTCAATGATTATTCAACACACAACACATTGTTTTGTTTTGTTTTGTTTTTTTAATATTTTATATAAATATATTATATACATTTATATAAATTATAAAGAAACAGATTTAAATTCACTTAAACAATCTTTTTAATTTAAAATGAAACTATAAGAAAAAAAACTTCCAGTCTCCTCTCAATATGACTTTTTAAAAAAATTATTATGAAGTAAAATAGCGAATTTGAAACCGTAAGCAGGCAGCCATGTTTTTCATTTAATCTTATTTATGGAGAGGAAATAGTTTTAATGATTTTTAACTGATAAGAAGGACTTTAAAGGGAGATAATTTGTTTTTCATTTAATTGTTTGCGATGATGATGATATTTTGTTACACTGGACGTACGAGCAAGTAAATTTATATCTAGATGATACGAACTATCCATGTCTATCGAAAAAATTCCGGAAACATAAAACACGATAAGAGTTTCTAAATATGTATTTATCGATTTCTATGCTGGTTTTTGATATGTGCATAAAATTTAGGTCGAAAATACGCAAAAATATTGTCATTGATTTTTCAGAAAATCTTTCGAACTAATTGCTCAACAATGGTTTCAATTTAGACATCTATTTTTTTCTACTTTTCTTGGTGTGTGTATTCATTTTACGAATATCAATTGTTCTCACCTTTTCTAAAAGATCAAAACCCAAGTGTTATTCATTAATGAAATAGACAGTTTTTTGCACAACGATGTTGACACAATACAAATAAATGTCATCTCCTCACCAAACTTATCATAGTGGCCCGGTTGATTGTTAAAGAATGAAAACAGCTCTTTCACTGCATTTGCATTTTTTTTATATCTAAAAAGAAGCTGAATGCTAAAGAGGTTGTTAGTTTATAGATTCATTACCTTCACGCTTCGCTTAGGGAAAGCATCTACACTAAACTCAAACCAAATACACATACTTTATTTACACATACATAAACGTAAAGTTTTTTAACACAACTAAACATTACACAAAACTAGCAGGGCGTCCGGCTTTACCCGGTCGTAAAATACGCTTAAATATGATATTTTAATTTTTTCGGGTTTTGTATACATTAGTATAGAGTCGTGATTTCAAAAGTAACAAAAACGTATTTCGGTGCCATCACCTGGAATCGAAACCAAAACTGTAGCAAGCAAAGCTGTTTACGTTACCACTGTACCAAGGTAGCGCGCATATAAACCAAATAAAAATAAAGTAAGATGTTTGTACAAAATGTATAACGATCTTTTTCAATTTTGACCCATTTTAACCGGCTAAAAGCCTATAAAAGAACGGTTCATAAAATATCCAATCATTTGAGGCGCCTAGGCAGACAGCCATAGTGAGTTTTACAAATTAGATAAAAGAGCTTTTTGCTCATTACTCCTATGGCTGTTTCGATCGTCAGTTATTGGGAGACGGTCATTAGTTTGGAGGGATAGGTTCACAACAGTTGTGGAAGTTATATTTTAGAGAGTTTTGTAAGGAGGGAGATATTTTGGGTATTAACCGGGTTCAGAGAAATTTTTTCAGTGATTTTTTTTTTCAGGTTTTATAATCAAATGTGAGAAAAACCAGATACATTCTCGTACAGTAAACAAAACAAACAATGGCTTAAGAAGGCATTTCTTCATAAAAGAGAGATTTTATATATGTTTAAAATTGAAGGTTTACAGCAATATGAAAACATAGAATGTTCGTGAATATTTTAGTGATCTTGTAAAGACAGGGGATTCATTAGAAAAAGTTTGGATTGATTAAATAAGTGCCGTGAATTAAAGAGGTCAGGAAAATTGTATTTAAATTCATCTCTTCAATTAAAATTGTATTTAAATTCATCTCTTCAATTAAAATTGTATTTAAATTCATCTCTTCAATTAAAATTGTATTTAAATTCATCTCTTCAATTAAAATTGTATTTAAATTCATCTCTTCAATTAAAATTGTATTTAAATTCATCTCTTCAATTAAAATTGTATTTAAATTCATCTCTTCAATTAAAATTGTATTTAAATTCATCTCTTCAATTAAAATTGTATTTAAATTCATCTCGTCAATTAAAATTGTATTTAAATTCATCTCGTCAATTAAAATTGTATTTAAATTCATCTCGTCAATTAAAATTGTATTTAAATTCATCTCGTCAATTAAATAAATTATAATTCATTGAAGGTTTTTTATAAGAGTTTATGTTGATTTGTTTTTATATTATAATAAGAGTTCAATGAAAAGATTGGGCATATTTCAATAAACTTTAATATATATTGACAGACGATAATGTGATGAGTAGTGTGTGTGTGCGTGTGTGTGTGTGTGTGTGTGTGTGTGTGTGTGTGTGTGTGTGTGTGTGTGTGTGTGTGTGTGTGTGTGTGTGTTCGTGTTCACTAATGTTTGTGTATGTGAGTGGAAGGAATTGTTGCAAAGAGGAGCGCCCAGAGTAGGGCACCCTTACGACACCGGTCAAATGGGCTCTAATGGTTTATTTTTTTAAAATCGGGTTTTTTAAATAGTTCGAGTTACTGCCAGACAGTATTGATTCAAAAAAATTCAGAAAGTTTTATGATTGGTCCAAAATACAATTATTTGTTTTTATTTAGGATAATGTATGCGCAGATAATATGCGTACAAACGCGTTTTTGCATTTTGATTTTGTACGTGGATGTGCAAACATCGACGCTACACTCTCGTAGTTGTTTCTGCCATTCACGGTAAAGTACGAATCTAAGATAGTGTCACTTTATATTCAACTAGATGGAATCATGTTTAAGCTGTCAAACTCCCCTTTCTGTCTTCTAGTTACCTCTCTTGTCAAAGGTGTATAACTCAACTGTCCTTGCCATCCACACTTGTTCAATTACTACGTATAATAAACAATAATTAATGTTTATGAATCACATCCCAGCATCAATATAATTAGGTAGATTTAAGTTTTCCTCACGTTTTGGTAAACTCAAATTTCAAGCGTCATTCATTGAGAGAATAGATTGTTTTGTATTATTGTTCGCTTGTTGACAAAGATATGTTGACGTTGATGATGAGGACCTAATTTTAATCAGCAGAAAAGTAGGTCTACGGCATCGTGTTCTAGGAACAGGAAGCCTTTGCAAGGAAACAATGTCCATGAAAATTTCACCTTACTTTAGAAACGTGAAATGAGAAAGAAATGTTTTTTTGTTTTGTGTGTGTATAGTCGCAAAAAATAGTTCTTTGTGAAAATGCCTTACAATAAAGAACATACCATAGCACCTATTTTCTTTAGGTTCATCTTTTCAAACTCGGGAATCTTTATGTCTAATTCGGAAAACTGCACATAATTTCAGACGAATTAATGTATTTCACGCACGGTTGTTATTTGTTCTCATTGTTAAAAAATAACATGCAAGGTGAGAACAGTAGTCAAATTAATCAAAATAATACGAATAAACAATTCCTCATCTAAAAAAAAAAACAGAACATAATAATGCTATCATTTTAACAAACTATTATATAAAATGTGTTTTGTAAACTATTGTCTACGTACACTGGTTAAGATTTTGGAAATTGGTGAATCAGTTCTTTATCAAAACTTAGAAATGTACCTGACAATTGTATCACAAAATATTTGCGTTTCTCTTTGATTTTCCTGTGCTTCTAATTCGACGATCTTTGTCTAGTATAGTAAACAACCCCACTATATGGGTTTCTAAATAATACTAATATATATATATATATATATATATATATATATATATATATATATATATATATATATATATATATATATATATATATATATATATAAAATATATATGGCGATTAAGCTACACTGAATATTCAGCGTTTCATTCACTCTAGGATTCGTCAGGCTTAGGCGCATAAGCCTGACGAATCCTAGAGTGGATGAAACGCCGAATATTCAGTGTAGCTTAATTGCCATATATATTTTTTAAATTACTAACTAGCGCTATCTACGTATTAAGCACTTTTGAAGTAAATACTTAAAGTTTTCGCATAAATCTATACTTTCGTATATTAATTTTATGTGAGTAAATGAAGTAGTTATATATATATATATATATATATATATATATATATATATATATATATATATATAAGTTAATGTATATGTGTGTGTCTGTCTGTATACATTTCTATACCAAATACGTCTGTCCATTTTCGGTCTACAGACTCGAGATTTGAAATAAGTGGTATTGAGATTTGGGAAAATCTTTTTAATCGCTTTTCGGCAAGAAATTTGGCTGTTAACGGGTCAAGTCCAACAATTTGACCTTTGAAAACTCTATCAAACTCTTTCGGCAATTTTGAGTCTAAACACTTGAAATTTTAGATATAGGTTACTTGAACATGGATCTAACTTTATAATTTGATTTGAGCTCAAAGCAGTGAATGTTGAAAGGTCAAATTGGGATCAACGTTTTTTAAAACTTTTACCTCTGCGGTCTCTACTAAATTACTCAGCCATTTTTTGTCTAAAAATTTGAAATTTTACAAAAAGTGCATTCAGACATAGGACAAGCTTTTTAATCGTTTTTGGCTGAAAATCTAACTTCGCAGGGGTCAAAGTTCAAAAGATTTTACCTTTGCGGTCTCTAATAAACTATTAAGATAATTTTGGTTCTAAACATTCGAAAATTTGCATAAAGTGTATTCAGACATGCAGCTAGCTTTTTATTCAGTTTTGGGGAGAAAATTTGGCTGCCAAGAGCTCAAAGTTGACAGTGTTGCTAAACACTTAAAATTTTAGATGTAGGTTACTTGGACATGTGTCAATCGTTTTAATTTAATTTGAGCCAAAAAATAAATGTTATGGGGTCAAAATTGGGGTCAAAGATTTTAAAAAATTGACCTCTGCAGTCTCTACCATATTTTCTCTATTGTAGTTTAGGAAGCCTATTATATAGGAAGGTATTACCATGCATATTCACACTTTTTAATATATACACATGCACATAAAGTTATGAACACTACATAGGGCCCGAGCAAAACCGGCTGAACTGCTAGTATATATATATATAGATGCATTCTTAACATAAGAAGGGTGGGGCTGAAAGTGGCTAACTATTCTGTATCTTCATCAAAATCTTTAATAATTCCGGATAGCAATCTAGTTCTTAAATTGTTAAGATCGTATGTCTAAATTGTTTTGTTTTTTTTGGGGGGGGTCAAAAATTTTAATAATCTTAGTTTCTAGGTGATAATATAAATACTATTAGAATTATGACATAAAAACATTTTAAAGTTAAGATCAATTTAATAAGTAGCAATACATAGAGTGATGTTTTAACACATTTTTAGTATTGAGCGATACAAAAAAAAAAAACATGACTCCATGAAAAATGATTATTTATTTCCGATTCCAGTAAGACACAATTTTGTAAAAGTATTGATTATTCTAGCTTATTTACACATGTCAAACTTGTTCTTCTTCGCATTACATGTGTCATATTGAATAGATTTTTGGTCTAATTGGTTCCTGATATAATCGTATTTGCAAAACGTATAACAACTTTTATTGACTATACACAAGTTTTATTGCATTGCCATCTCAACATTTACCTGCAGTTCTTGGTATTCGTGTTGACCATACCAACAGCCATCTTTCTTCATCCGGGCATATTTAATATTCAGAAAACGTCGCAAATCGACCTATTCTAATGTAGCATAACGCCCACATTAATTGCTGCGAAATGGAGAAATAATACGAAACGCACGGAACACGAAAACGCTGGTATCCACTGGTCTCTTCCCACACAAGAAGGAAAAAAGAAGTTAGCGATGGGAATAGGAAAGGGATTTCTTTATTCGTTTCCCGTTTTTCGTTTTTCCAGTTGACAAAAGCAGAACACACACGCTTGACTAGTGTACATATGATTTCAACCGGTTGAAAAGCACCCTATTGTACTCGAACTAGACGAAAACTCGTACGTAGTTTTTCCTTTTTTAGTTTGCCGGTTTTTGTTTTTTTTTCGTAACACTAACTTTTATTTGTGTAAACTTTTCTCTCTTTCTTTTTCTTCCTTTTCTTTTCTACTTTGTTTTATTTATTCATTTTTTTTTTTTTTGCCTCTTTATTTGTTTTGCTATTACAATTTTTCTATTCATCGAAGAAAAAGACAGCTATTCAAACGCTTGGTTACTACCGTCAAAGACGACAGAACTCACGCATAACATCTCTATCACATTATAATACGGTGGGGGTGTAGCTGGAGGGCTGAAGATGCTCCGCCCTTGGCGGCACTTGAATGGGGCGGCAAATTTACTCTTAGTTTTAACTAGTTCACTTTACCGGCTCGCCATCACTTCGCAAAGTCCGCTACTTGAAATACCCATTTAAAAAATAAGAAACATTTCATTCATAACCTTGGGTGACGGTATATACATAATCACATTTACACCTCGGTTATCGTTAAATCACTGAAGTTAAACAACGTTGAGCCTGGTCAGTACTAGGTGGGGGACCATTTGGGAATAGTAGGCGCTGTGTGTAGAATAACCTCGATAAATACTTGCAGGAACCGCAAAAAACATCTAATATCGTATTCTCCCTTTGCGGGATATACAAGCGACTAGTGACGGAAGAAAACGGTTTTACTCGCCGGGTGTGTGTGCTGATTTGGGTTTGTATTACTGTACACATAGATTCGAAAAAGTTGTCAAAAAACAAATATATAAAAAATAAATGTTATCAAAGGCAAGATAAGTTATTTTTCTACCTAACTGGATATATTTTTCGGATTTTTATTCAATGTAACATGTTTATTCAGCTCGAAAAGCATACAGTGTTTACCGATGTATTGGAAAATTCAAAATGGCGCTCGACACTCTCTTTAACATGGTAAGTTTGGGAAAAGATGTTATAAATAATAAACTATACAAAATACTGCTAGAAACTCGCTCAATATATGTTACCGTGACATATTTTGATATATATTTAGTGTTTTTTTAATAGTATTTTGTCTAGTTTATTATTTATAACACATTTTCCCGAACTTACCATGTTAAAGAGAGTGTCGGGCGCCATTTTGAATTTTCCAATACATCGGTAAACACTGCATGTTTTTCGAGCTGAATAAACATGTTACATTGAATAAAAACAAAAAAAATGTATCCAGTTTGGTAGAAAAGTAACTTATCTTGCCTTTGATAATATTTGTTTGTTACATATTTGTTTTTTGACAACTTTTTCGAATCTATGTGTACAGTAATACAAACCCGCTGATTTGTGAGGTCAGTTCTGTAACGGAATAAAACCTTGAGTATTTTTATTTATTTTATTTTATTACAATTTCACCCCCAAGCAAGACACAGTGCCACTTTAAAGTAGAGGGCTAATATCGGGGACATAAGTTTCAGGGAGTTGAGCAGTTAGATGTCTGTTCACATTAGACTTGAACTTTTGCATATCAGTAGAGTTGGGAAAGTAGGAATTTACCACGTTCCAATCCAGTTCTTTCTACATAAATGCTTTCATAAGAACCAACACTTGGCCTTTTGTCTAAAATCCTGGAGAATAGACAATAGCATAATTATGTAAACACGAAAACAAATCTTTTTTTAATTGATATAGATTGATAAAGATAAAAAAATTTGGCAAATTCGACATAAATTTCTTTTATCTTTAACTGAGATTCTAAAGAAAAGAAAAGAAAGGAAAAGACAAGAAAAGAAAAGATAGGAATCAGTTTATCTTTTCACTTGTAATTTTAAAACAGATCGCATCTTGTTAAAAATAGTTCATTTAAAAGATGAAATGAATTTTTTTTACACTTTGTTATATAGATAGGTTGGTTGGTTGGTTGTTTTTGTTTTACGGCATACCAACCCTTTTCGGGTTATTTAATGCCGAATCCAAAGATTTTGAAGAAAAAATTTTTTTAATAGAATATATTTGTTGTTTTCACGTCGGTTTCTATTTAACGCATAGTTGGGACCCTAACAGGTACTACCACTCCGAGTCAGAGTGGACCTGGGAGCAATGGTAATTAAAGGGTGGCTCCACACTCCCCAAAGCCCACAAGCTAGGGCCTCACCACTGGATATAGTTTAAGGTCATATCCAGGACCCCCATTGAGGGACCTTTACCCTCTGCAGGTGGGCAGTCGGTGTATTGTAATGTCCCACCGACAGGGCCATATAGATAGGTAAACATTAATATTTTGGTAATTTCGATGTAAATTTTTTTTCAGCTAGACTGTAATGAAAAGAAAAAACAATAAACTTTCGAAGTTGATCGGAGTTTGTTGAATACGAAGTAAGTTGTTGTAAACATGTAATAAATATCAGTTTTTCATATAGATATAAGAGCATTAATATTTTGGTAATTTCGATACAAATTAATTTATCGTTAAAGCAAAGAAAAGAAATCAATTTGCCTTTTCACTTGCAATTTAGAAATAGAATGTGAAACTAATAGTTTCCGTTCTTTAGGTTGGAATCGGACATGGAATAATCAAACTGATCCCTAGATTTTGCGTTAGAATTGAGCTTAAATGGTCCTAAAGATCTAAAAAAAAAATTAGAGAACAACTTGTTGACTTGAGTGCAGAATTTTAGCATTTTAACTTTGATTTATATGCTCAGGAAACATGAGTTAGAAAAATTACATTGAGTGCATCGCCAGAAACGCTGGGAAAAAAGGTGGTCTCTCTCTCTCTCTAGAGTGCTAGAAAGCTACTAACGCCCGAAAGTATCCTGTACCTCTATAAGGCCACCACTCGCCCAAGTATGGAGTATTGCTGTCATATTTGGGCCGGTGCATCTGTTACTAGTCTCTCACTCCTAGACCGGGTTCAAAAGAGAGTCGCCAACCTAATAGGTCCTGAACTGTCATCTAAGCTTCAGCCTCTGTCCCATCGACGAAATTTTGTATCCCTCTGCCTGCTCTACAAGTATTTCAATGGTGAATGCTTTGACGAACTGCAAGCACATGTGCCCCCTCGACATAAGTACCCCCGACAAAATCCCACCCCTTCACAGTTGAGATCCGTAGATGTAACAAAGCTTTCTACTCCAGTAGTTTCTTCCCCAGAACAGCTGGGCTTTGGAATTCCCTTCCTTCCCCAACTGTACTGCCATGTAGAATTTCAAGTGTAACGTGAACCGACATCTTGCTGCACAACTCCCCACATAGTACCCCTGTAGCTCATGTCCCTGATAGCAGCCCCCTACATCAAAGTGGCAATGTTCCTTGTTTCGGGTGAAATTGCAATAAAAAAAACTAATCCTTGTTGATGACGTAAATATTAAATACAAGGTGACCATAAAAGTTCTATCTTCGAAGTAATCGCCATTGGTATTTAGTACCGTCTGCCAACCTGTCTCCAGCTGTTCAATCCCTTTCCTGTAGAACTCGAAGGGTTTTGCAAGTAAAGAATACGTGGTGGTGGTGGGGGTGCAAATATGGTTCAATAGTGAAGGACTTACTACAAAATATCCAGGTAGTGAAGCAGGCGGTAATCGATCACGCAAGGTCAATTAAATAAGGTGAATGGCACTAAGTTTTCCACCCAAATTTCTGTACTGTATCCCTGACTAATAGCGCGACTTTCGACGTAACGTTGTCATGGAGAAAAAAAAACACACCTTTGCGATTCACCAGTGTTAGCTCCTTCTGCTGCAATGCCTATTGCACACATTTCAATTGGGTATACGTCTTAATTAGTTGCAGTTAACAACGAACAGATTGGCGACCTGTCCACCAGACACAAAGTATAATCGTATAATAAATAATAATAGGTGCATAGATGATCTTGCGGTGTGAGGGGCAGCATTCTGGCGAGGCAACCAATGTCCAGAACGCTTGGGTGGTTCGTACAAAATCTACTTTCCATCACTGGTAAGCCCTCGATTGAATAAGAGTCTTGTACGGTGGCCAGAAAGCAAACAGCCCCAAACGAGATCAGCTTATAACTGATGGCTTGGCACGGTTTGTGCATTTTTTTATAATGTCTTATCTTCCTACTTCCGGCGCTCCGGATCTTAAAACAATTGCTACATGGCTTTCGTATAGATTTCAATTTAATTCAATGGCTACATACATTACATTTTTGGTTCCTAAAAGAAAGAAATGGATGGGATGGCCAGGTGATTACCTAAGCGAAATTGGTTATCCAAGAAGATGACCCAACAAGCATTTGTTTACATAAAATTTGGAGACGATCATGTTGTACTCGGCTGGAATCAGTCTCGTAGTTGATTTTTCCAGTTTTTTTTTTTTAGTTTTTTTTTATACCTTAATATTATATATATATATGCTAATATACCTTTATATTATACATATATGCTAATATACCTTTATATTATATATATATATATGCTAATATACCTTAATATTATACATATATGCTAGTATACCTTTATATTATATATATGCTAATATACCTTTATATTATATATATATGCTAATATACCTTTATATTATATATATGCTAATATACCTTTATATTATATATATGCTAATATACCTTTATATTATACATATATGCTAATATACCTTTATATTATATATATGCTAATATACCTTTATATTATACATATATGCTAATATACCTTAATATTATATATATACGCTAATATACCTTAATATTATACATATATGCTAATATACCTTTATATTATATATATATGCTAATATACCTTTATATTATACATATATGCTTATATACCTTTATATTATACATATATGCTAATATACATTTATATTATATATATATGCTAATATACCTTTATATTATATATATGCTAATATACCTTTATATTATATATATATGCTAATATACCTTTATATTATATATATACAAATAACAAATTCATACGTTTTTTTTTGTATGTTTACAACATTTGCTGTTTTTTTTACAGCATCAAATATATATGCTAATATACCTTTATATTATATATATATGCTAATATACCGTTATACTATATATATATGCTAATATACCGTTATACTATATATATATGCTAATATACCGTTATACTATATATATATACTAATATACCTTTATATTATATATATATGCTTATATACTTTGAGACTAGAGGAAGGATCTACAGCACTTTTGTTATCTGTCGTCTGTGTTTAATCTTGTGCTTTAGCGGAGGCAAGAAAATTGGGCACTACTCCCTTGCTGCTCTCTGTCTCTCTCTCCCTCTCTCCCTCTCTCGCACATATATTTTTCTGTCTTTCCGTCAAGTGTATTCATAGAAATCACAGCGTAGAACAATCAATGTGTCACCCTAAAGAAAACAACACTACAGCTTTATTTAAAAAAAAAAAAATTATTGAAAAAATCAATTCAGGTAGCTTGATTATTGTAGTAGAGCTGACATCTATTCAATGTAGCCGCATTCAGCCTCTATATGAGTCCGGACTGGAAGCATACTTTTTCCACAACCGCCGGTGAAGCTTGGCGGATGGCGGCGAGCAGGCTCGCTTTGATGTTGTGGGAGGTCATGTTGGGACTGTTCACGAAGTAGTCCAGTGGTTTCGGGTTAGGGGATGGAGGGGGATACTCGTAGCGCATCTTCTGAAGCCATGACTGGGTCTTTTGGACTCGTGGGCCGGCGCCTAGTCTTGCTGCCACACCCATGGTCTGCTAGCGGCCAGCTGATTGCACCAAAGGATCACCATATTCTTCAGGTACATTTTGGTGTTGACTTTCAAGCCAACTTTGAAGATGTGAGGTGGCATGATGTAGCCCTGACTTGAAACCACGCCAAAGACCATAACTGTTGCCGGAAACTTTGTTGAGCTGTGGCCTCAAGCGTTGAAGCGTATTTGCATTTTGAGGGTGCTGGCAATGGTCCTGTTGTCATAACTTGGAGTGGTAGAGATCATGAGTTATACAGCAGTGCATCTCCTATCTCGCTCGTTGAACAATGTATCACATGATAGAAGACCCCTATCGCTCTTGGGATTTGTAGACTAGTAAATGATCCGCAACAAAAAAAAAGAAAACTCATTTTCATTAAACGGAAATGAAATCATGTCGTCTTTTCTAGGGCGACAATTTTATCGTTACAGGTTGTATTTTTTAATTGACTCCTTATTTATTTATCTCCCCCACAAATGCAGTTTTAGATACTCAGATATCACACTAAGATACTGGTGGAAGGCCGGATAGCATGTCCTTATCTGTCTTCCTCCCTCGCTTTGTTGGTGTTTAACTGTGAGGATGCAGGGACTTTTTATCGCTTACCCTCTCTCTTCCTCGCTCTCGTCCTCTTCCTGTTCCTTTCGTTTACTTTCTATTTTTGTTACTTCCCTATCTTTAATGAAAGCATCACAGGGCATAGCCCACCTTGATAGCGTTCCCACCATGAAAAAGTAATCGCCCCCACCACCACCACCACTTCGTCCTAAATCCTTCTAGCCCTACTCCATCACTTTCCCACCCGTCGCTGAAGACCGTGCCCTTTTTTGTGTGTGACAACTTCAACGCTTAATCAGTTATTTTTACCCGTTATTATTAGCATTATTATTACAAATACGAACCTACGTCCGAAACAAACACTCGAAATTTTAATTTCACATCTTTTTTCGCGAATTACAGACTGACAAAGAAATAATAAAAAAAAAAAAATGAAAGAAAAAAAAAGAATTATGCGGGGAGGGGTAGGTATACGGATACACCATACTCGTATCAAGCTCTGTTTATCCCCCCGCCTCTTTAAAATTCGAATCTGCCTGCTCGCACGAAAAACCGAAAGAAACCTCACACATTGTTAGCGCTCTTTCTTTCTCCTTTTTTATTTGACAAAAGTGCGACTGACACTACAATGACTCGATGATTAGCACACCCACCGTACGTAAAATTAATAAATAAAACTAGCGGAACCTGTGGAAAATCCACGGCGGAATCTTTCATATGTAATATATTGATGTTGGCATCAATATATCACCGTAAATGAGGACGCCCTGATATTATTGTACCTATTTACTATGCCTCCCCACGGGACAGAGTTAGACACCAGGGTCGTTTTTTAACGTGGAGAAAAGGTACAAAAATAAAAATTGTCTCAGTCGTGAAGGATTTCTCCTCCACCGAAAGAGAACACGAAAATGAAGTGCAGCATCTGAAGAACAGATGGTATTTATTTGCTCCTCCACCGAGCAAATTAGGCACAAGGCCAATTTTTAATGTGAGGAGTGAAGGGAGGGGGAAGGGAAAAGGGGACCAGCTCCCGAGAGGTGGGAAATGGGAGCTGGTTAAAGGTCAGGCATGTGGGGTTGCCCCCACATCTGGTCTTTGCTAGTCATAGCTAGTCATAGCTTGCAGTATCTGCCGGAACAGATGGTATTTATTTGCTCCCCCACCGAGCAAATTAGGCACAAGGCCGATTTTTAATGTGAGGAGTGAAGGGAGGGGGAAGGGAAAAAAGGGACCAGCTCCCGAGAGGTGGGAAATGGGAGCTGGTTAACGGTCAGGCATGTGGGGTTGCCCCCACATCTGGTCTTTGCTAGTCATAGCTAGTCATAGCTAGTCATAGCTTGCAGTATCTGCCGGAACAGATACTACACTTTGAGATATTAAATCTTTTATTCATGTTAAAAAAATACAGTCAAAATTAACGATGAACAAAAAACTTAGGCACATGGCCAACTCAAAAGGGGGGATTTTGGGGGTCGTTGATCATCCTTGTCACTCCAGAACTAAACAAAGTCAAAAGTTTCTCCCAGCTAGTATCTTCTTTCACCATAATACCGCATTCACCCTTTCATATTGGGGGACGTCCTAGTAACTCCCAATTTTTAAAACATTTTTTATTGACGTGTAAAAACAAAAAAGATAACAATAAAATGGTACAATACACTTTGATCTTGACCAAAAGGCCAAGAAATGTATATATATATATATATATATATATATATATATATATATATATATATATATATATGCATGATATTATTGTAGCTTTTTTGTTAAAGCTGCAAAAGTATTTATCTAAGCTAGCAGGGACGCTCGGCAAAACCCGGTCGTAAAATTGCTTACATATAATATTAAAATGTAAGCAGATTTAGTATATATTATTATAGAGTCAATTTTCTATCGATTTTTTTTTTAATATACTATGAAGTTGTGATTTCAAAAATAAAAGAATTATATTCATATGTCTTGGGTGCCTCAGCTTGAATCGAAACCAAAATATATAAAGAAAAAAATATATACAGTTTATCCCGAATATAAGAGACCAGAATATAAGAAAAACGGATATAAGAAGGATTTTTTCTGATCCAAAATTAGAGCCTGTGTTTATGTAGAGTGTAACCCGGATATAAGAACCCCGGATATAAATGTAACCCGAATATAAAAGAGCTGAAGTGTACAGAGAAGTCTCTTATATCCGGGTTATACTATATACATAGTGACCCAAAAAAACGAGTCCCAACTATAATAGCACCGTTTCTTAGTGTTTTGTCCGAACGAAATTTAGCACAGTGTATTCTTTGTCCCAGCTCCCACTGGAGTCTTGGTGTACTCACGGTTGTTGATTCTGCCATGTCCTGTAAAATAAGGGCAATCGGTGAATAAATAATGGCGATATCACGTTTTTTTGGGGGGGTCACCCTGTATATATATATATATATATATATATATATATATATATATATATATATATATATATATATATATATGTGTGTGTGTGTGTGTGTGTGTGTGTGTGTGTGTGTGTACGTGATTTCCTTCAGCTATAATCGAAACTGAAAACAAAACTTACAAAGAATTATTGGTAAAATTATTCATAAAAACAACAGATGGCTTGAATCCCATCAGCTATAATCGAAACCGAAACCAAAACTTATCAAGAATTTTTGGTAAAATTGTTTATTACAAAAAATGTAAGGTCATTACACTTAACGGACATTCACTCGGAAGAGAAAATAAAAGCTTGACACACAAAATAACACACACGCTGTCGTATTAATATATAGATATAAATTTTATTTATTTCTTTAGACCTGCCAATAGAACCATCCTTTTACAGTAATGTCTCGCATAAGAAGGCGATGTAGGTTAACAAACAAGAGGGACAAAGAGTATATACCATGCTCATCATCACCAACGCAGCACATGTAGCTTTTTTTCTCACAGAGATGGGGGGGGAGATGTTTTCGCCTTTTATTTTTATTTTCCTTTTTCGTTTATCTTGATTTCCTTTTTTTTTTTTTTAACTGCGCAGCAGGTGTTTCGTCGACTTTCACAACTGACTGTTGAAATACCTGTATCAGGATTCATAATAATTTTAGGCAATCAGGCAGCATGATTTAAATCTGATGATTTATTTTGGATATTGAATTCTCGCTTGTATTATAGTTTGTTACCTCCGGTTAGAATTTGCTCTTTTTTTTTATAATTTTTATCATTTTATTCTAGCTGGATATAGGGCATCCTACCGGATGTTAACCATTCTCTCGCTGTCGCATACACTCCAACCGTACATAGATCTTTTATATCTAAAATAAATAGATTGATCTTTTTAGGTACCTGTACAGAATTTGAACCAGACGTAACAGACCGTCCGCTCGACTTTGCTCGGAATATGATGTCATGAGTTCGGGTTTGACTGTAATTTAACATAAGACGTGGTTTAATGAGGGGCAAAGGAGCAGATAATCTTTGGGGAAAATATTTAGAAAAAATATCAACGGGACCACCCATAGTTATCTTTTCAAGTTTATTTAGAGACAGAAATTTGTTAATGATCTTTTGTCTCCATCTAAAACCGTATATCAAAAAGCTACCCAGTTTGGCGAAGTTTCTACCATATTTTCTGCCTTTTCTCATCCCATTTTGACATCGTCTGATGCCACCGTAGAAATATTAACCTGATGCTAAAGGAATATCCCGGCTGTCTTAATTTCATTTTCTTTTTTCAAAATCGGTTGCCCAGCTCCACCATACAGGAGAAAATGTTCGTGAAAAGAAAAGAAATAACAAAAAAAGCAAGTTTTAGTTACAAAAATAATTTTTTTTTAAGTGCAAAAAAAATACAATAATACATGAAAAAAAACATTTTCAAAAAGTGCTTTTTGTTAATCTTTATTACAAAGTATATGAAAAACACAAAATGTTTTTTTTATTGGTTTTATCCAATTTTGCTTGACCCCCCCCCCAAAAAAAAGATGATTGAAATATATATATATGACTTATTGTTTTTTTTTTTTTTTTTTTTTCACTTAAAACAGGAATTGTTACAATAGGCCGTTGCTTCTTTTATTGGCAGCAAGTTATTATTCAAGCACATCTGATTGAACACGACAGAGTTATTCTTATTCTTATATTTATATATATATATATATATATATATATATATATAGAGAGAGAGAGAGAGAGAGAGAGAGAGAGAGAGATGTGCGTGTATGTGTGTGTGTGTCTGTGTGTCTGTGTGTACACTGATACACTGATGAGCTGTGAAACAGCGAAACAGTACTGTATGTGGATGACTATAATGCTCCCTATCTTGGGTTGGGTAAATCGAGCGGATGCATTTGGACGATGTCAAAACATCGTTAATTCATTACCCGCACAGCAGCAGCCGTATAGCGTAATGGTGAAAAGCCTTGACGATCATGATTTTAAAATGTTTCTATTTTCAACAGAATTAAAGCTGTCCCATTTATGCACTGCAGTATATGAAGTACACTTCGGAGTATGTAAATGTTATAAATTTTAGTATTTATGTGATACCCGCTTATTAAGCTGTAAAGTTACTCGAGTTTAAGGATTAATGGGACAAAAATTATTGTCAGTTGAAAGATGAGGAAAACAGTGATTACTAACATCGATTATTACCTAAATAATAATCTAGGTCGAAAGTTACCGAAGGATCAGGATTAATATGGTGCAAATGATTGCTAATCGAAAGATGGGAAAAAAACTATGGGAGTACACACATTGATCAATGGTATGAACTGATTATTATAAAGGTGGCGTAGTTTTTTACAATAATTTCTTGACATTGAATTTAAATACGACCAAGTTATAATAAGAAAGAAAGCAGTCTCGCGGCAATATGTTCTACAAGTCTAAAATAAACAAAGTATACAAATAAATGGTACTGATCAAGTCTACGACCCTATCTTATCAGTACTTATAAAAGGTACTGAGTCAGTCTACGATCCTATCTCTCACAACTGTTAGGAATTTTTACGTAACCTGATGAAAGTAATGTCTGCCGGCAGCAATACACTTCGTGTACCGTTGCAACAATTTATTGAAAAGCTACATAGAAGTCATCTTGTGTGAGCGTGTCAATGATCCTCCTCACCGCCTCATTCATCTCCTCAATTCTCTCATAACGACAGCTTTATAGGTTTTCCTTGAGCTTGGGGAATAACCAAAAGCCATACGGAGCAAGATGTGGACTATTGTGAGGGTGAGGACTTGTCTTGACGCCCGTCTTGGTCAAATAGTCTGTGACGAAGATTGAGATGTGGACTTGTGTATTCGCGCAAATCTTCCGCATCTTCAGTTCTTCGCGATTAATTGTGTTCCCACACTTACATCAAACTGTGCAGTAATTGTTTCTCTAGACACAAGACGGTTTTATCCATGAAATTCCTTATTTGGCCAATCAACTCTGGTGTTCGGACTTCCTTACTTCTTTCATATCTCTCATTTTCCCTCACAGACTTCCTCTCTTCCTTGAATCTCTTATGCCACTCAAAACTGATGTTCGATTCATGCAAGATTGTCGAAAAGCAGACTGAACCATTTTACACATTTCTGGGGCATTTTTCCAAGTTTAAAACATTTTTACTGCATATTGTTTTTTTGAAGTGTCTTCGCGTCCAAACTGCATTTTGGAAATTCACCATTGGCGAATATGTCGATAAATAGGTCATTAAGACTTAAGATGTGCTGTTGTTTATTATTCTTTGACAGAAAAATGTAATAAAAATAAAATTTTCATGATTAGAAATTGCATTTTTGCCCGCAAACAACATTTTACTAGATCTTCAATAAAACGATGGACAGTGGAAATTTCCTGATAAAGAATAAGATATCATAACTTCGTGAATATCGTATGAATTTGAATACAATTTAAGGAAATGACTAACATTAAAGCAGTCTTTTAATTATACTATTTTAATTTGTTGTGACATATATATATTATGAAATGTTGAGACTTTACTAAGTTGCAATAAATTTCAGGACTTTTTTTTTTTTGTACAGACATTTTAAATTTTCGTAAAGTAGCCTTTTGAAATGCTTACAATTTAATGGTCATATCTTTTGGGAAATTAAGGCAAATTACGGCTCAATATTGTTTAAATGAATTATGAGGTTGATATTATGCAATATCTGATTATTATTTGATTATTTGTGTATAAGAGTTGGACATGATTTATCTGCCGTACTTCTGCTCTAATTTTGAATGGTTTCCACTTTTATTTTGTAAATAAAAACAATTAATGTATTATTCCTTACTTGAGATGATGTGTCCATATATGGAGGAAAAAGAGAAACTCTCTACCCTTATGGATCTTAGTAAAAATTATAAACAGAAAAGAACGGTGGGGAGTAAGCCGATTAAAAAAAAACAGATCATATGACGGGCGATGATCACATTCTAAGCAGTCCTAATATAGAATCTATCATTTTCTTATCAGTTTTGTTGGAACTGAGGATAGGGCATTTTACTGGATGGCAGACATTCATATCTTATATATACACAGGCCAGAGATCTTTTTAAAAAGTATAACCGTCCTTTCAAGTGAAACTGTTTGAATCTTTCTTGCACTTGATTCATCCGTTATATATTTACTTGTTAGTTTTATTTATTTTATTTTATGGGTTCAATTGCTTCTATAATTATTGGAATGATAGAGATCTCAATATTTCAGTCTCTTTTCGTGTCGCACACAAGAGTACATACAATCGCACACACACACACACACACATATATATGTATATATATATATAATATATATATATATATATATATATATATATATATTTCAGAGGAAACATAATTTAATTTAAATACCAAAAAAGAAAAAAAAAAAGGGGGCAGGTGAAATTATTAAAATTTCCTTAAGGCCTTATCGTCTGACCCTCTAAGAGGAAACGTCAGAATGATAAATTAAAAACTAAGAAACGAATGAGGAAAGAACACGAACTTGGGAAATGGTTGGTTGATCTTCTTAAACCTGTGCTTTCTTTTTATTCGGTCCATTGTATCTCGTATTCTTTTCAATTCGTGTCTCATATACAAAAAGTATCTTTATCTAAAAATACCAAGTTCTTAGCTTCCTTTGACATTAATAGTCTTTTTACAAATATACCTTTGGATGAAACCATTGGTATTTGTGCTGACTATCTATACCGTGGCCCCTCAAAATCTCCACAATTTCCTGAACGAATTTTCGTTGAACTGATGGAACTTGCTACTAAATCAGTCTCCTTCAGTTTCAACAACATTATGTACCGGCAAATTGACGGGATATCTATGGGTAGCCTTCTTGGTCCTTCGCTAGCCAACATTTTCGTTGGATTTTTGGAAAACGAATTATTTTCCAAAATTACTAAGCCAACATTCTATACACGCTACGTTGATGACACTTTTGCATGCTTTTCCTCACGGAGTGAAGCTGAACAGTTTCTTCGTCTTCTTTGCAACTTGCATCCATCATTACAATTTACTATGGAGGTCGAGGACTGTGGCCCTCTCCCATTCCTCGATGTTCGTGTTTCTAAAGTTGGTTCTACGTTTGAGACCTCTGTATACAGAAAACCTACATTTACAGGGCTCTATCTTAATTGGTTTTCCTTTGCCCCTCAGTCTAGAAAAATAAACCTCATTAGTGCTCTTACACATCGTGCACTTATGATTTGTTCACCAAACCGCCTTGATACGGAACTTGGTGAAATCACAAATATTTTTCTTAGCAATGGATATCCCATAAATATAATAAAAACTACTATTGAACGTAAAATTGCTACATTTAATAGTGTTAAACGTATTGGTCCATCACGTTGTCCCATTTATTTAAAATTACCATGGTTAGGTCCTGTTGGCCTTCATATTGTTAAAAGGATTTCTTCTGCTACTCAACGTTGTTTTCCAGCTACTATGCTTAGAGTAGTTTACAAAACTCGAACCTTTTTCTCTTCTTTTCGTAAAGATGTTTTGCTAACCATTCAAAAGAATTCTGTTGTTTATAACTTTGTTTGTCAGTGTGGAGCTGACTACGTTGGCAAAACATCCCAAAGATTAGAAATGAGAATATCCCAACATATCCCTCGGGATATTCGACTACACCAGGTTTCGAGAACATCCGGGCACTCCCAAGCTCATGAGTCCGCCATTAGTAATCACCTGATGAGTATAAATAGGTGTTCTGATCAATATTCCGATGGGTGGTTTTCTGTTTTATACAGTGCGAGGTCGAACTATCATCTCAATATCATTGAGGCGTTAGTCATTAATAACTCTCGACCTAGCCTGTGTAGACAAAAGATTTTGAAACATCAGTTGGAGATATTTATCGATTTAAAACCACCTGAATAGTGAGATTTTTTTCTCACTGGTCTTCCAACTGAAACCAAATTCCCTTCTTTCCTCATTCGTTTCTTAGCTTTTAATTTATCATTCTGACGTTTCCTCTTAGAGGGTCAGACGATAAGGCCTTAAGGAAATTTTAATAATTTCACCTGCCCGTTTTTTTTTTTTTTTTTTTTTTTTTTGGAATTTAAATTAAATTATGTTTCCTCTAAAATTTCTCCTTCCATTTTTCTGTACCACGAATTTACTTTTATATATATATATATATATATATATATATATATATATATATATATATATATATATAAACAGGCGATGTGACTGTTACCACATTAGAATAGAAAACGAATGAGTTTAAACATATACAAAAGACCTTTTTCCCAATATTACAAGTTAAGAAAATATTTTTGTAATTTCATAACTACATCGACAATTTAATGGAACAATCAGAATATAAATAGGGATTCCAGAAGCATTCACATTATAACGCACTGTCATATAATAATAAAAAAGAATCCGCCAGGCAATGAATAAAAAGCAAGTAAATGAGATCCTACACATTCCTTTCTAAGCAGGTGGTTTACACAGGTATTGTCCCGTTTTCTTTTCTGTTCCTATATTTGGATCATTTCTAGTTGCGAGTAACAACAGTTTATTCGTTTTATTCTCACACAGACTAGTGCGTCGAAATCTCTATAAGTGTATATATGGATTGACGCAGTGTCCGTTATAACTCTGTATTTACATATAAATACAAAAGCTGGACCCGTGGAAATTCCAATATACTCTCTATATGTATGTTAAATTTACCGTAAAAATAATATTCCCTTGACAAAAATAACCGTCAGTCAGTGTCTATATTTTCCCGAAGTTTTGGAGATGAGGATTGATTATTCATATTATTTGGATTCTTCGGCCTCCTGTCCCAGCGCGGTCATTACACGAGTTTGCTGTGTAATTCAAATCTTGTCGGTAGCTGAATACTTCAGGCTTCTCCAGCGCTATCAAGGGTATTTTCATCGGGACGCCATCACTAGATGGGGTGCTTACCACGGCTTAAAAGAGACTCATCTACCCTCGGGAGAAGGATAGACTGCGCCAGTTTCTCAACCTGGTATTTAACTTCGCGGTACATACAGTATCTCGCTTTCCACATGGTAACCCATCTAGTACTGGCCAGGCTCAACGATGCTTAACTTCGATGATCTGGTGGGAACCGATGTATCAATGCGATTGTGCCGTATATGTTTCGGGCTACTATTCTCATGTTTAGTGCTATTTTCACAACGTTTCGGTCGATGTGATCTCTGACCTTATCAGGTGTATCTTAGCGAATTTTGCAATCTTTCTCTCGAACTCGGGATCTACACAGTAGTTCAATCGAAAGTATTTTATTTAATCCACTGGGCTTACTTGCTCTCGTTCCGTCAGCCATGACTGGATAGAAGTTATTTGCAGTGTAGTTTGAGTGTCGCCCGCACAGTGGAATGAACCTTCAATCCCTAGACAAATATTCATTTTTACCCACTTATGACTCATAGAATGAAAGCATTTTCATCTCGCGAATTACATAAATTATATGCAGATTCCCGAGTTCGACAGAAAAATTCCCGACTTCGACAAGATTCGTCTAAAAAAGGTCAGGGGTCACATCGACCTAAACGTTTTGAAAATAGTACTCAAGATTAGAACAGTGGTCCGAAAAATCTAAATAATACGAGTCTCATTACTATTAAAAGTGTTTCTTTCTTGTATCGTAAAAATAATTGTCATCCTTAACTCAATTTTCTCTAAATAATTTTTTTAAAATGTCTCTTTAATTTACAAATGTACGGATTTAAGTAATTTTAAAATTATGAATATTGTTCTTTTTTTGAAGATTAAAAATAATTTCTCAGATCAATAAACAAATGTCACTTTAAAATGCATTTATTTAAAGCTAGCAGATGTACCCGGCGTAGCCCAGTATTAAACGTAACGTTAAATTTCTTTTAAAAAATGAAGTAAACGAAAGGAAAAAAAAAACTGAGACATGTGCATGCGAATATTATGTTTTTTTTTTATTATTCTAAACAGTTCACTTCTTGTTAGTAAAAAGATACAGTGAGTCAAGCACAATATGATAACCATTAGTCCAGCTTGCCACGCT
>NC_136498.1:21472980-21542980 GCF_053919585.1 Euprymna scolopes
CTAAATAATACGAGTCTCATTACTATTAAAAGTGTTTCTTTCTTGTATCGTAAAAATAATTGTCATCCTTAACTCAATTTTCTCTAAATAATTTTTTTAAAATGTCTCTTTAATTTACAAATGTACGGATTTAAGTAATTTTAAAATTATGAATATTGTTCTTTTTTTGAAGATTAAAAATAATTTCTCAGATCAATAAACAAATGTCACTTTAAAATGCATTTATTTAAAGCTAGCAGATGTACCCGGCGTAGCCCAGTATTAAACGTAACGTTAAATTTCTTTTAAAAAATGAAGTAAACGAAAGGAAAAAAAAAACTGAGACATGTGCATGCGAATATTATGTTTTTTTTTTATTATTCTAAACAGTTCACTTCTTGTTAGTAAAAAGATACAGTGAGTCAAGCACAATATGATAACCATTAGTCCAGCTTGCCACGCTTTTTAAAAAAGCATTTTCAACCCTACGTATTCTTAACATAAAGAAGCTGTCATATGACCGATTCGCGCATTCGTAGTCATGAAACAGTTGACAAACAGATAAAAATTCTATGACCCCCCCTTCAAGTACAATTTGTTCCCAATTTTGACCACTAAACAGCCCTTTTTTCCGGATGAAAACCGATAAAAAGTCTTCCAGATGGCTGAATAAACTGTATACCAAATTTCATATCTGTAGATCAAAAATTCGTTGAATATATAGGTTGAGAGTTGTCCTCACGCACACACATACACATTTTCACTTTCATAGATTTTATAGATTGTATTGTTTTAATCAAAAGAATGACATGCTTTTATTTTGGAACTGTTTATTTTTAAATGAATAAAGTAGGAATTGTTCACTTTAGCGACATCAAATTAATCATCAATCTTTTTTGTTCCAAATTTAAATATTGGGAGATAGTGATTTTTTTTTTACATTGTAGTCACCACTTATCAAGGCCCGGAAGCCACTCAGGGATAAGAGTTATTGCGTGTACATTAACCAATGGGATAATATCGCGTGAATCGTTAGTAATGGAGAATTGATAAAGTGTCTTACTTAAGGGGGCAGTTTATCAGGAATTTGTTTATGTTGAAGACATCTACGTTGTAGTCAGGTGGGAAGCAAGCAGACGAAACAGAGTTCCACAGGCGTGCACTTCTAAGAAAGAAGCTTTGTTCATGGAATCTACGTTTTGATTTAGGCACAGATAACGAGTGGGGAAAATTATTGAGAGTGGTTTCAGCTAGACGGGTGTTTTTCGTGAAAGATTATCGAGAAAGGACCAGAGATTCGAGCTCAGACGAGCACTTGCCATGGAAATAACGATAAAACAAAGACAGGCTCGCAACGTCTCTTCTGTGGGAGAGATGTTGCAGGGAAGAGAAAAGGGCATCCCCCTCTAAAACAAGGCAGGATAGGCTGTTTTTAGCAGCTTCTGTCCAGATGTCCTTGGACGTACGAGGCTTTTATATAGATAGAGAATTACTTCAGAAGTGAGATATCTTCTGGAGCAATAGAAGGATCCTACCATTTTTCAGCGACATTGGCAACAGACTTGATGCACGTGTTTCATTTCAGATCAGGAGTAAAGCTCAATCCCAGAAGCTTGTCAAAACATTGAGCCTCCCCAAGACGAGAGCCATCCATTTAAATTGATGCCAGAGGATCATAATATACACAAAGCTGAAACTACATTAGTGTATTATATATATATATAATTTTGTCCCTGACACTGGAGTAAACTTTGTTAGGGGAAATAATTTAAAGTATCGATTTGCTATAGGTAATTAACATAAAATTGAAAACTTTGTAAAATGACACTTTCAAAAACGTATTCTAAATTGTGGATTGAATCCAAATATAGTCAAGTAGAAAATCGGATGAAATAAAATAAAAAGGGAATATCCACATATGAATCCAAAATTATTAGAAATTATTAGAAATTATTAGAACGTCAAAATTAAATTTAAAATAGTAAAATCCACATATGAATCCAAAATTATTAGAAATTATTAGAACGTCAAAATTAAATTTAAAATAGTAAAATCCACATATGAATCCAAAATTATTAGAAATTATTAGAACGTCAAAATTAAATTTAAAATAGTAAAATCCACATATGAATCCAAAATTATTAGAAATTATTAGAACGTCAAAATTAAATTTAAAATAGTAAAATCCACATATGAATCCAAAATTATTAGAAATTATTAGAACGTCAAAATTAAATTTAAAATAGTAAAATCTTGCTATAAAATTATGCTTTCACATTTATTCTATCTCGCAATTCTATAGAAAACCTATATTTTTATTTTGATATTTATTCTCTCTTAAGAATAAAAGCTTTTTTTTTTTAACTCCATGGAATAACACAAAGCTTGCGTTATATTTCTTGCTTTTGAACTTTTGCTGAATTAATAAATAAATAAATAAATATTTTTTCTCGGCATCTTATTTACTTATATTAAGTTTCCATCCATTTTTTACGTGTCTTTGGTGTGTAAAACAACACATATGTAAATTAGGTGATAACACAGGAAAAATCAGTCTTTATTTCTTTACATGTGCTCATATTGTGTTGTTGAGTTAACATAGAATCAAGAGCGGAGATAGAGATTGGTAAATTTGTAGTATATGAAAGCGTATATACGTGTGTTCGTCTATGACTGTCTAGCGTTGAGATCGTCTATCTAGAGTTTGTTGTGTATGTATGCACATTTTAATGACTGGACAAGAATATGCATAAATACCTTTACAACACAAATGGCGAATAACACTTATTTAGAGTTTCAGCATCTGCCAACCGGAAACATTTCTAGTTCATCTTTAGTCTTGATTTAACGGATCCCCGGAAAAAAGTACAAATGAATATCCGTACAACTTAAAGTCTTGGTTGTATTTACAGCAGCTTTTATTCCGAATGTTTCCCCCATTGGAAACTTGTAATGGTGATCCTAGCTTTTTACTGTCGACATTTTCTATTATATGTAGACATTGCTGACCGTGAACCGTCTTTCTGCTTTTGACTACGACTTGAGCTGCTTTCTCTGACTTACAATTCCTAGCGCTCTCCCAAGATCCACGTCATCATAAGTGACCTCTACTTTAAACTAGATCAGACTATTTTTGAATTATTAGTTGTGCTAGTTATGAAAAATAATATTTCTTTTTTTTTAAGATTTTAACATAAATAATTTTTTCTGTAAATATTTATTTCGCTATGACCAGATTCTTTCTGATATTCTATTTTTTTTCTTCAAATATTATAACAATCATAATAATCGTCAAGCAATACATCTTTCGGCTAATACCTAACAAATTGTTTAATTAATTATAACTAATAACCAATAAGAATCATTAAAATAGGCTTTGTTTCAAAACTAACTTAACTACAGAAGTACAGTTTATGTTAACACGTATTCGATGTTATTAAAGAATATGGAAAAACTATAGAGAAACAAACATTGACTCACGCATCGTTAACATTAACTTGATAAGGCTGATGTTTATTGATTTGTATATAAATAAATATAAATCCGTACCGTCACCCAAATGCGATAAGAACCTAGATTCGCTGTAGATCACAGACGTAATTATTCAGCATTGAGATGAAGCAAGAAAGAAAAGTATACCCATCGCCGTCTAAAATATATTCGGTAAAAGAAATGTACAATTCAAATCAAAAGTTAGCGGTTTTTTAGATCCTCATAAATGATGAAAAATAATTTAGCTATAAAAAATATATTGTTTTGGTTTTATTTCATTTCATCTCCGTCAAAGTTTTCAAAAATCGATGGGCTAACATTTGATCTCTATATGAGATGCATTGATATTCGAATCTTCCATTATAGATCTCTTTAATCTCTTAAACATTGCGTTAAAAAGATAAGAATAGTAATTTTTTTCTCAATTATTGACGAGTTAACTATGTTATAGTAGATACTAACTGGGGAGAGAGGCTTTGCCCGGTCGTAAAATACGCTTAAATAGGATATTTTAATTTGTCCAGATTTCGTGTATTTTATTATAGATCGTGATTTCACAAATAAAAGCAAAAGTGAATTTGGGGGGCCATCAGTTAGAATCGAAACTGAAAGCAAAATTCAGCATTCAAAGCTGGTGACGTTACCACTGTGCCAATGTGACATGCATATGAACGGATTAAAAATAAGCCACTGTTAATATACAAAATGTTTTTATTTCAAGTTTGACCTGCTTTTGATCCCTTAAAAACTATTTTAACCGGCTAAAGGCCCATAAAAGACAGTTTCATAAAAAGTCAATCATTTAAGGCCTTTTTTTTTTCATGACGTTTTCTGTAGGTTCAAACACCGCACGTAAATTGTTTAATGTTTTTTTTTTCGTTTACTGGAAACAAGTTTAAATAAAACAATTTTATAAAAGAACAGTAGGTTCTCTAGAGTGCAATGTAAAATAGCATATATTTTGAACTAAGTTACTGGATGGAAGAACGTGAAGCTTCCTCCCAGGCGATTTCACGGATTTCGATGACAATAAAAATATAGGAGTGTGAAACCTTCGTTGATCATCATTCAATTCGGGGAAACGTCCGGTCTCTCTGCTAGTATCTATCTATCTATCTATCTATCTCTATCTCTCTCTATCTATATATCTATATATCTCTCTCTATCTCTTTATCTCTCTCTCTCTATATATATATATATATATATATATAATGATATATATATATATATATGACATAAAAGTCTATATTCTTAATTTCATGATGTTGTCTATCTTATCGTTTAATTCTTTTAACGTGTAAAAATGTTCATTTCTTGACAGCATCTGTTTCGTAGCTCAAAACCCTTTATTTATTTATTTATTATGTCAACTTTCGAACTTACTCAACAGAAGAATAATAACTCACCAAATTTAAAAGAAAATAAAGGAATATGGGATGATTACAAAATCAAAAAATCAGAAGAGAAGTTGCAATTGCGTTTGTTTCAGTTAAATTATCTTTGAATTTTAATCTATAAACCTATACACGCATACATATGCATATGTTCGTGTGTATGTGTGTTTGTGGTGTGTATAAAGTTAAAGAAAAATTATTTTTGTATATGCAACATCTTATATGTTGATATATTTTAAATATTTGACATATAACAGAAAAAAAACCTGTGATATTTGTTTCTTATTATCATGATACCCAGTATAATGTTGTATATTGTGAGTTCACAATTTTTAGAATTGTAGCTGCTTTGTTATTTATCTATGAAGATGTATAACAGTAATTATGCTATAAAATGAATTAAATACTATTTTATTGTCGTTATTTGTTTTGTTGTTTTTTAACTGTAATGTGTGCATTATTATTTTTGAGCCGCATGGTTATGTGTGTGCTTTAATTGCGATCTAAATTGTGCATTAGTTTAACCATATATGTGTTTATCTCTTTTTTTTCATTTTTCTTAAACTTTTTCTTCTATAGGATGGGACATCCAATCAGATGTCTGACATTTACCCCTATTTTAGTGAGTCCAACCAAGAGATCTTTTCAGGATTCTAGCCGTCCCTTTCAGTGCAATCGTTTGTATTTCACTTGCACTTGGTTCACCGGGTATGCTTGCTATGTACTTTTTAAAGTTTTTTTTCATAAGCCCAGTTGCTCCTATGATGACTGGTATAATTGAAACGTCTTTTAATTTCCAATTTCGTATTGGTGTGACTTCGCATGCGCGTTAAGATAGAGAGATAGAAAGAAAAGAGACGTGGATAGAAAAGAGATATAAAGAGACAGAGGGATATAATAAGAAAAGAAAGAGAGAAGATAAATGGGACAGATAGATTGGTTGGTTATTTTGTTTTACGGCATATCAACCCTTTTCGGGTTATTTAATGCCGAATCCTTGTTGCATCCAGTTATTCTGTAGAAGGTTTTTTTTTATTCTTCAGGCTCTTTGTATCTTCAATCGCTAGTTATAGTGTTTGGTTTGGTTGATTTATAGTGGATTTTATCGTTTTTGTTCTCTGCCCTGCAGAACATGAATGAGTTTTGCAATGGGAAAAAGAAAAGGGTTACAGTATTAATGTTTGGTACATTTTAAGTCAGGAAACAAGTCAGGAAGTGGAGGAGATAGAAAGAGAAAGGAGAAATGGGAAGGGGGGGAAAGATGGGTTGTTGTTTTTGGTTTTGGTTTTGCAGAACATAATTAAGTTTTGCCAAGGAAAGTAGGAAAACAAAATGCATCAATGTTAGGTGCATTTCGTCTCAGGAAGCCAATATCTTCAGACAGCCTGATCTGGTAGCACCAGGCGAGAGATACGGAGAGACGACAAGAGAAAGAACGAAAGAATGGAGAGAGAGGATATAAAAATAGAGATATAAAGAGATAAGCGGGAGAGAGATAGAAAGAGAAGGAAGAGAAAAAAGGAGCAGAGATATAGATAGATAGACAGATAAATAGATAGACAGAAGAGAGAAAGCAGAGAGACGAGGAGGGATGCATACACGCATAAGTTAAAGGCGGGCCACTTTAATAAATAAGTGTCTTGCGCGCCGATGCATGTAGAGCACAGACGCAGTCCGATCACAAGCGCTGTGAAATGAAGCGGAAAACACTATAAAAATTGACATCAATAAGATCCACCCATCCCCATTCTTGCATGCCATCACAGCCTCCTCCACCCCTGCACCGACCACATGTCATACATGCTTTCAATCGTGTATTATCCCCCACCCACACCAATGCATCATGCCCTCGTTTGCGTGTGCACGTCCTGTCTTATATAAAAAGGACGGCGAGACTAGTTTGCGGTAAGTCGAGGGCTTTCGTACGAACAACAAAAACCTGAATCAACTAAAAAGAAGAAATTATTGGAATTCAATATTTTAAACCGTGTGTACACGTACTGGCTATTTTGAGCTATACTTATTGGTATGCAGTATTTCGAGTCGTATGTGTTGTTATATAGTATATCGAGCCATACACATTAGACTTCCGTATTTCAATCAATACATACTAATATTTAGATTCCGATGTATGACTATTTTTATTCGATATTCTAAAATATATATTTTTATGTGTGTGTGTGTGTGTGTGTGTGTGTGTGTGTGTGTGTGTGTGTGTAGTCGTGGTAGTTTTTTTTTTTAACTTTTAAAACTATAAATTAAAAAAAAAATTGTCCTTCGTTGGAAAATAATTTTGTCAGTAGTCAATTAATTTCCTGCATCGCTGAATATTTTTACTTACATGAACAAACAATAGTATCAATGTTCTTAAAGTGATCATCAGTTATTTACCATGATAAACTGTTTCGGGGATAATATATATATATATATATATATATATATATATATATATATATATATATATATATAGATATATATAGATATATATAGATATATATAAATTCGGTTTTCTTTTGTGTGTATTGATATTCATATTTAAACCCCTCTTTTCTATTTATTTAAAAAGAAAATACAATTTTCTTATATATATACACACGATTAAACCAGGTTCTCCAACTTCCAACGTAGACCCCTACTACCATGTCTCCTTCTCCAATATCAGGCGTCTACGTTCTAACCTTCATGAGGTTGAAACCCAATTACAAGAGACTAAACCAGACCTTTTATTTTTAAGCGAAACTGGCATTGGTCAGACTATTTCCCTAGAAGAGTTCGCAATTAAAGGATACTCTAACTTAACTTCTAAATCTGACCCCCAAGATCGCCATGGGCATGGAATATGTGCCTATATTAAAGATGGCTTTCCATGTGGTAGGGACATGGCCTATATGTGCTTCCGGGTTGCATTAGCTCACACTACTGCATTTATATTTACTCTCTATCACCCCCACAACAGCGGAGTTACTATCTTTAAAAGCATATCTGAGAAAATTGACCAAGTTCTATCTGCTTATCCTTCAGCTAACATTCACGTATGTGGCGACTTCAATGTTCACAACGTGGAATGTTTGACCCACTCAAACAAGACCGATGATGAGGGGAGGTTCTGTCATGATTTCTCCATTGCTTATGACCTCACTCGGATTGTTCACGAACCCACCCGTGTGCCCGACAACGACGGCCAGTATGCGAGTCTACTAGACCTTTTTCTCACAACTTGCCCTGAACTATGTTCAGTTTCTGTTCTGTTTCCACTTGGATCTTAAGACCACTCTGTTGTATCAATTAAGATAAAAATGAAATGTAATGTCCCCAGACGTACCTCTCCATCGTACAGTATATCGATACACTAAGCCTGACTGGGATAGCTTCCGTACATTTATATCGGATCTACCCCTGCGTTCCCTGTTTAAAAAGGATGTGTCCTCTATAGTATCAGACCTGACGGAATGGTTAATTGTAGGTATAGACCATTTCATACCCTCGAAAAAGTTCCAGCAAAAACCTAACAGCCAGCCATGGTTCTCTCCAAAATGTGATGCTGCCATTGCGCATAGAAATCACTTTTTCCACTGCTTCCAACGTAAAAGATGTATGAAAACTAAAGCCGCTTTCAGGACTGCCAGCAACCATTGTAAGAAAGTAATAAAGAACGCAAAAAAGTTGTATGCTCAATCCGTTAAGTCCAAAGTAGCTGAGCAGCGGCTTGGTTCCCACCAGTTTTGGCAAATAGCAAACAGAATCCTGAACAGAAGCGTGTGCTCTATCCCAACTATCATCAATGGGCCTGAGTTAATCTCCTCAGCATCAGACAAAGCCAAACTCTTTGCCAAGAACTTTGCAGCTAATTCTACCCTTTGCGACTAAGGCAGCCAACCCCCAATATTTCCTCCTGTATCAGAAAACACGCTATGTGATATATATATATCAGTACGTAATGTTGCCAAGCTAATCAAAAACCTTGATTCCAGTAAATCAACTAGCCCTGACGGTATTCCAATTATAGTACTCAAAAAACTTCAACCAGAACTAGCGCCCATACTTACAAAACTGTGAAAACGTTGTCTTAAAGAATTCAGGTGATCGCTCAGCCCCCTCTCAGTATAGGCCAATAAGTTTCCTGTGCGTCATGAGTAAGTTGCTGGAATCTGTGTTAAATACAGAAGTAATCAACCATCTCAACAAAAATAACATTCTTAGTGACACTCAATATGGTTTCCGTTCTGCTAGATCTACAGAAGATGTGCTTACAGTTATATCTCATAGGATTAGCCAATCTCTTGATAGAGGCAACCTTTCTATGGCAATTGCTCTTGACATATCTAAGGCCTTTGATAGGGTATGGAATAAAGGTTTACTTCACAAGATCTCTAGCTATGGTACAGCTGGAAATGTCTTCTCAATTATTAAATAATTTCTTTCTGTAGATTCATAAGAGTAGTAGTTGAGAGGCAAAAATCAGAAGTTCACAGTATTAATGCTGGTGTCTCTCAGGGGTCCATCCTGGGTCCAACTCTTTTCCTGATCTACATTAATGATCTTCCAAATCACATCCTTTCATCATTTGTAGAGATTTATGCTGATGACACTACTATCTATGGTAGCACATCCAAGACAGTAAACGGGCAAGTTCTTTCCGATTCTCTCTCCTCGAATCTTGATCACGTAGTACAATGGGGAAAGGAGTGGCTGGTTACTTTTAATGCATCTAAAACCAAGCTTCTCTCTTTACATCACGAACATTCTGATCCACATCTTGCATCAATTGAAATGAATGGCTCTCGTCTTCAGGAGGCCTCAAGTTTTGATAAGCTTCTGGGCTTGACTTTTACTCCTGATCTTAAGTGGAACACGTGCATCAAATCTGTTGCCAAGGCCGCTGGAAAAATGGTGGGATTTTTCTATGGATCCAGAAGATATCTCACTGCTGATGCAATTCTCTATCTATATAAGAGCCAGGTACGTCCAAGGATGGAATACTGTTGGCATATCTGGGAAGGAGCTGCTACAAAGGTCTTGTCCTGCCTTGATAGAGTTCAAAATAGACTTCGTAGCCTCGTAGGAGATATCCTTTTCTCTTCCCTGCACCCTCTATCTCACAGAAGAGATGTTTCGAGTTTGTCTCTTATGTATCCCTATTTTCATAGTAAGTGTTCGACTGAGCTTCAGTCTATGGTCCCCCCTCGCCAAACTTTCACAAGGAACACTCGTCTAGCTGAAAACACTATCAATAATTCCCCCACTCTTTATCTGTGCCTAAACCTAAACATAGATTCCATGAACAAAGCTTCTTTCTTAGAACTGCACGCCTGTGAAATTGTCTTCAGTTTTCCTGCTTTCCAGCTGACTACAATATGGTTGTGTTCAAGTCTAACGTAAACAAGTTCTTGATGAGCCATTCCATATAAGTTAACAAATTTACTGAATTTCCATTACTAATGATTGCTATATTGTTCAATTTCTACTGTACACACTTTAACCCTTGTCCTTGAGTGGCCTCTTGGCCTTGATGGTGTGGTGATCCTTGTGTAAAACAAAATATGGCTTGTGGAATTGCATACACTAGCAAAAGATCTAGCTAATTTGCATATTCTTTTAAACATTCACTTTAATTAATTCCCTATTAGTTTTTTTCAGTTTTCTTACGGGGTGATCATTTTTGGCTAACTATTACGTGTGATCATATTCATGCAGATATTCTACATGATTTATCCTTGCATAATATTTGCGTAAAATGTTTACAGGAAACACAAAATTGTTTCCATATATATTTATGTATACGTGTATAGTTTTGTTTAATCTATCCATATATATATATATATATATATATATATATATAAGAGAAAGTGTCTGTCTGTCTGTCTGTCTGTCTGTGTATCTGTGTGTCTATGTGTCTGTGTGAGTACATTTCCCTATGCAATAACTCTGTCAATTTTAAGTCTACAGACTCGAAATTTGATATACGGGGTACTGAGATTTGGGGAAATCGATTCGATCGGTTTCGGCCAGAAATTTAGCGATTAAGGGGTCAAAGTTCAACGATTTGACCTTTGAGAACTCTACCAAACCTATGCGCCAATTTTCGGTCGAAACACTTGAAATTTTAGATATAGATTCCTTGGACATGGATCTAATATTAAAACTTGATTTGAGCCCAAAACAATAAATTTTAAGGGATCATAAGTTAAAAAAATTGACCGCTTTTTTTTCTTTTTTTTTTTTTTTTGCTCAACATACACCTCCAAATACCCGGGCAACGCCGGGCACCTATGCAAGAGATTTTGTTAGTAAACTTTATGTCAAAAATTTAAATTCTAATTTTGATGGACATTCGTCATATTATTTTTTTTGTAGAAAATTTCTAAAAGCAAAGTGCATTAGAAGAAATAAACATTATTGGAAACTTGATTAGTTTGTGTTTAATTACTATGGATGAAACTGAATTCAAATCTGAAACATTTGATTTTTCCTCCTAAAATTCAAACTGTTTTTTTTTTTTTTCATAATGTCGCTACATACATACAGGGATCAAGTAATTCTGAGTACGTATTTGTCACATTCCGAAATTCACGTAAACTGATCCATTAATACTGAGTGTTTAATTGTCACATTACAAAAATCAAGTATAGTGATCAAATTAAGTTGCTTTCTTAAATGTCACATTCCAAAAGGCAAAATAAAAGCAGGTAAATTAATCAAGTAATATTGACTGCTTAATTGTCACATTCCAAAAATCACGTAAACTGATCAAGTAATGCTGAGTGTTACTTTATCACATCCTAAAATCACAATTTTACAATACCTATCAAGAGTTAAATTGTTTCATATATGTATTTATATTACCCGTCCAAGATGGATAAAATTATTTTAAATATGTGTTGTACATTCCCCTCCTAATGAGGGTAAAATTATTTTATATACGTACTGTAAATTACCCGTCCTAGATAAGGTACAATTATTTCATACATGCGTTGTGTGATACTCGTTCTAGGGTAAGTAAATATTTTTTTTTTTTTTTTGCTGAAAATAGCAAATGATACATAGATATAAAAAAAAATTCTCTATCCTAAAATAATAGGTATGTACAAAAGCAATTTAATGTTTTCTCAATGTTTTATACGGTCCCGAGCAACGCCGGGTAGCCCTGCTAGTATTATATGAATAGAGAATACAACATACCAACGAATCTAGGGTCATCGAGTATATTGAGTATAACCTCCCAAGCAGTAGCTCTCCTTTTTAGAGGATAGTGTAGCATCTATTTACTTGTCACGAGTAGTATCTCCTAGGCATTGTCTTATTTCTTTTAGATAAGGTTATTTAGTATATGCCTGTTCGTCGAAACATTGTCATTTTAAGCATTGTTTCCCTATTTGTAAGTATTTGCTCGACATATAAAGTAAGCCACTGCACTGCTGTTAGAAACATCATGACCCATGCCACGAAGTAAACCATCGGATGCTCAACAAATAAAAGACGGGACTGGTTCGATTGGGGTGTCGGTACCATTTCCTCTCTCATCGCAGTTAAGCATCAAGCTCGTTTGACTCTGTAGAACCAGTCTACAGCTGCTCAGAGTCAAGCCGTAACAGACTGTCAAAGAGGGATTATAGAAGCCCAGAACATTTGGTGGCAAAGAAAAATCTGCAGCGATACAAAACTTCTCTGACAAACCAGTCATGTGCAGTACTATGTAACAAACAAACAAAAAAATTCGATTTACACGTTTATCAGCAAGTGACTTGAACGACACAACCATCACCGACACCGACGGTTTTATAGGAAGTTGGAGGTTTCAATTTGGGACCCTCATTATCATACGCATTAACACCCCAGCATTACTACCTCCTTTGGAAATGTAGTAATTGTTTGTTTGGTATATATATTAGAACAATATACGATAGGAGTAATGTAACATCTTTGACCCAACGGGTCCTGTGCCATCTATTAAATATTAAAGACACCGGTTAATACAGGGTGGCCCTCAAAAACAACAGGCCCAGCTCTAATTAGGCCCCGTTTCTTAGTGTTTTGTTCGAATGAAATGAAACTTTGGTAATAACTAGTTTATTATATTCAAAACATCACATCAAAACACTACGGTATTTGGCCTTTTTTCTCCCCTGACTCTAAAATGCTCAGAAAAATAATTGAATGTCCTCTGTTTTTTTTGGGGGGGTGGGGGTCACCCTGTATGTAGCTGAGAGCAGTTGTGAATCACTTATAGGTTTAGAAAAATAAAACGCTTAAATTCGACTTGACCTTTTAAATAAAGAAAAAAAAACGTTCTGTGTGTTCAAATTTGATCCTTTAATCATTTCATTTTTTATCCGATCCCAGAAAACGGCGATCCCCTCGAACACACACGCTCCTTCTACTTCGCCACAAGAAAAATTGGGTTGAACGTCTCTAACGGATTATTGTTCTAAAGAACGGGGCACCTTAATCCTTCTCCTGAACTCATTTTATAGGTTAATCCTAATTATGATCCCCCAACATTTCTGCCAGCGAAAGAATTCTACCTAAGGGGTCAAAATTATATATTTATTTTTGTCTTATGTTTTTGTTTTATTTCTAAAAACTGAACACATTTAATGGATTAAAATCTTTTTATCATTTGCCATAACAGGCAGAAGTGTATGAGATGAATGATTTAAGATATAAAGTAAAGTAAGTATTTCATTGTTTATCATCATTAAATTTCGTTTTGCAAAATTAATGTCTGATTATGGTCTGTCGGTTTTCTGCTGTGGTGCGCTGGGGCATTTTAATAAGAATAAAATGTATTTAGTTTAATCAATTCCAGAAAAATAACATTTGTGTCCCTGACTTCATTTTATTTTATAATTTTAATATATATAATCAAGGCATTGAAACTATATATATATATATATATATATATATATATATATATATATATATATATATATATAATTATAAAAGTCAAATGACCTTGTAACGAGTGATATAACCCATTTACCAGTTTACGATATCCGGTTGCGCATGCGCGCATAAACATTAACCCATAACAACGTAAACAAATAAACACAACTCGCTTCTTTTGCTGATTTTGACATACGCACTGAAATATTAACGTTATTATTTCGAAATTATTATTTAACATGGGAAGAGTGAGGTATTTTGCAACTATTCTTTATTACAACTATACTGTCGCTATTTTCTTACAACTAAACAACTTTAACCCGTTGACAAACATAAGAACAATTGTAGTAAAGCCAAAACTACTACTACTTTTTTATTTTTTGTTTACATTTCTAGATACAAAATAGTTGTGTGAGAACGGTGAATTTGTTGACACATTTACTAATCTGTTTCAATATTAATTTTATTTTATTTTATTTATTTAGGTTTTATTTTTTGCTTTATGTTTTATTAATTTATTTTTTGTTTTTTAGATATTAAGTTTCTATAACTTGGTTGAAGGATTCCAATATGGGTTTTTTTTATTCTTATATTTCTCAGCGGTAGGTTCATGGGCGTTTTTGCTGCTAAATGACTTTCTTCGGCCTTCGATTCGTAGGAAAATCATGTTTAATTTTCGATTTTTGAGCGATTATTACGAAAAATAGGTAATTTTACACGAATAGTGAGAAAAATGTTTCATGTTTGTGTGATCCCTCCGTGATTTTTCATTTTAATATACTTTCATAGAAATGTTTAATTTATGTAAAATAAAAACTATTTTCTTTACGCCACAAGTGTCAGCTCATACATGAATTCCATAGCTAATATAAGATACTGACCCAACGGGTCAGGGGTAGTCTAGTATATATATATATATATATATAGAGAGAGAGAGAGAAAGAGAGAGGGATCGATTGGTAGATATATATATATATATATATAAGTGAAAGTGTATGTGTGTGTGTGTCTATGTGTGTACATTTCCCTATGCAATAACTCTGTCAATTTTTAGTCTACATACTCGAAATTTGATATACAGGGTACTAAGATTTGGGAGAATCAATGTGATCGGTTTTGCCAGAAATTTGGCGATTAAGGAGCCAAAGTTCAACTATTTTACCTTTGAGAACTCTACCAAACTCCTCCGACAATTTTTGGGTCTACACACTTGAAATTTTAGATAAAAGTTCCTTGGATTTGGATCTAACTTGATTTGAGCCTCAAACAATAAATTTTAAGGGGTCATAATAGGGGTCCAATTAAAAAAAAAAAGTGCCACTTTTTTTTCTTTTTTTTTTTGTTGCTCAACATACACCTCCAAATACCCGGGCAACGCCGGGCACCAATGCTAGTATATATATATATATATATATATATATATATATATATATATATATATATATATATATATTCAATTTTCACTCCAAACATCACACATTGCCACTTTGAAGTAGGGGACTAGTATCAGGGACATAATTTGCAGGGGCATTATGAAGGGAGATAAGTAGAAAGATGTTTGTTCACATTACACTTGTACTTCTGCATATCAGTACAGTTGGGAAAGCAGAATCCCGAAGGGAGTTCCAAACCTGCAGTTCTGGGGAAGAAACTATTGGAGTAAAAGACTTTCTTGCACCTAGGAATCTCTACTGTAAAGGAGTGAGACTTAGTGGGTTGTTGTGTTTGTCGGGGATAGTTACGTCGAGGAGGTACAAGTGTTTGCAGTTCGTCAGAGATTTCACCATTAAAGTATTTGTAGAACAGGCAGAGGGATGCAATATCTCGTCGATGGGACAGAGACTGAAACCTAGATGACAGTTCAGGACCTATCAGGTTGGCGACTCTCTTTTGAACCCTGTCCAGGAGCGAGAGACAAGCAGCAGATGCACCAGTCCAGATGTGAAACTGTACTCCATACATGGGCGAATGGTGGCCTTATAGAGTTACAGGATATTTCAGGCGTAAGTAGTTTCTAGCACGGTAGAGGGAGCCAAGATTCTTTGCAGCAGCCTTGGCAATGCTCTCACTGTATCTATTCCAGTTCATATTCCCTGTAAACATTAGGCCGAGGAGTTTAAAAGAAGTACTTTCAGGCAATGTCTTCTTGGCCATTGCTATTGGTGGTAGAGAAGGTTTCTTGTAGTTATTGAAGGAAACACGCTTATTCTTACCAGCATTGAATGTGACCATCCATTTTTGTCCCCATTCCACTACAGATTGGAGGTCATCCTCTAGTGTTTCTGCCATTTCCTTGGATATGTGTTCATTTATTTTCCCCTCATATCTGTTAAAGAGAGTGGTGTTATCGGCAAATATACCCATCTCCGAAACAATTTTATCAGAGAGGTTATTTATGAATATCAGGAATAATAGAAGTCCAAGGATAGACCCCTGAGGTACTCCCGCATTTATGTCATATTGTTTAGATGTACGACCGTCGAGGACAACTTTGATTTTTCTCTTACTTAAGAAGAATTTAATTACATTATGTATTCTTCCAGTGATTCCATATGGTCTAATTTTCCTTAGAAGACCCTCGTGCCATATCCTGTAAAAACCCTTAGATATATCAAGGGCTACCGCTCTACCCTCCCCTGTTTTGTCTAGTGAACGGTATATACGTTCACAGATTACAGTCAAGATATCTATTGTTGAACGGACTTGCCTGAATCCATATTGTTTGTCAGTCAGAAGTTTAGCAGCTCTTAGGTGCTGGACTAGGGCTTGATTAACTAAGGACTCAAATATTTTGGCGAAAAGCGGGAGGAGGCTAATGGGGCGATAATTTAGTGGGTCAGTTCTTTCACCGGAATTCTTGAAAACTGGTACCACAGAAGCGGTTTTCCAGCAGTCCGGAAAGCAAGATTCGTTTAGGCATTTATTGTAAAGTTTGGAGAGAACTGGAGCAACCTCGGCAGAGCATTTTTTAATAGCACAGCCGGGATGCGATCTGGTCCACATGCTTTTGAGGTTTTTTATAATACGCTGTACCTGAGAAGGGATGATTTTCACATCGTCTCGTGTGGCGTCTGTCCGCAAAGAAAATTCAGGGAGGGAGTGGTGTGCCGGGTCCAGTGTGGAGTTGGAGGCAAACCGACTGGCAAGCAGATTAGCCTTGTCAGTTGCCGTGCAAGCAACCTCATGATTGTTTGATAGTGGGGGAATCGTTGACTGCCCATTATTTACTAAGCTGTTGAAGATTTTCCAAAAATCACGGGTTCCTAATTTCTGTGCTTCAATGCGTTTTCTGTTGGTTTCAGGTCCATTTATTCGATAAAATGATAACTGTTTACACGTTTGACAAATACAAAATAACATTAAAATTATGCATGTTATTACAATTTGATTATTTCGAGTTGTTCTCTGCTCTTTGTTAAAATATGCTAAGAAATGAATGAAGTCGGCTTTGCAACTTTGTGCGGCGCTCAGTTCAAACGAAGTCTGACCAACGATTTGCAAAGAAACCATTGTCTTTTTAATGAACGCACGTGTGCTCATCTTTTCGTGCATTACAGTAAATTCCGTCGATGAAAAAAAGATTCTTTCAAAAACAAATTTTTTCTCAGCCTTACAAATATTTATACGTATTCAAGATGCCCGCAGAACTATTTTGAATTAATTTTATACACCATTTTTTTTGCGTGTATATAGACTAGATTTTGGTGTCAATTGAAATTAATTGATGCTTTTGAATGCTCTGTTTGAATAACACACACTCACACACACACATACACATACACGCATATATATATGTGTGTGTGTGTGTGTGTGTTTATGTGTGTGTGTGTGTGTCTGATGATTCCTAAGGGGGATAGGACGCAGAAGCCACTACGTAGCCAAATTGCAGTTAAGATATTATCATAACCTACTACCTGATTTTTTTCTCAGAAAACAAAAACAATAATGAATTAAGCTCTATAAAATAAATACAGAAGATTGATCTAATACATTACATAACTTTATTATATTTTATGTGTACACATAAAATAATATATATATGCATACATATATACACATGTGTATATATATGTGTGTGTGTGTGCGTGTGTGCGTGTGTGTGTGTGTGTGTGTGTGTGTATAAACTAGACAGACACGTTTATGTTTTAATGCCGCGAATGGGTTTGTTAAGCTAACAATTAGTCTGGCAAAATGCTTCTGGGAGTACAAAATAGATAGATCTACATTACTTGAGTGTCGTAATATACACACCCACATGCGTATATATATATATATATATATATATATATATATATATATATATATATGTATATATATATATAAACATGTATGCACATGTATATATATACATACATATGTATGTATATATATGCCGTATATGTATATATGTATATATATGTATATACATACATATATATATATGTATGCATATATATATATGTATGTATATATATATATGCCGTATATGTATATATACGTATGTATGTATATATATACATGCATATATATATATATACATACATATGTATATATATGTATATATACATACATATGTATATATATGTATATATATATTTAATTATTATAGTAAAAAAAATAATTATGACAGCCCCTTTAAGAAATTCGTTTCTTATTGTTGAGCACTTTCAGTTGAATTCAAGTCGGTCGATTTAGCTCTTATGCATAGATTGTCATATAACGGTTAGATCACTGTCTGACTGACGTAAATGAACATTTAAAATGAAAATGTTTCAATTCAACGTTATTTCACGCGGTTAATGGTAGCCGAATGGATTAGGTCTTCGCTAATCGAGCCAGAGATGTCTCGTGTTGCGGGGTTCAAATCACTCGACTGATGTTAATCTTGACACCCTGCACTGAAGATTCCCAAAAGGATGAAACACTAGTGTCTGTAGGTATTTAATTATTATAGCAAAAAGATAAGTATATATATATATATATATATATATATATATATATATATATATATATATAAAATAAAAATTACAATAAGTTTACCAAGGTAATCAAAGTGGTAAACTTAGAATATATTATAAATATTAAAGAGTTAATATTTACAAGTAAAGTAAGCTCATTCCTGGATGTTTACCCTTTACCAATCCATTCATGTGAAATCTTTTTATCATTTTTCTTTTACCTCCTATTCCCCTTACCTCACCCTTTTTTAACCAAGTAAGACCTGTGACTTACTTGTAGTTTCATTAAATACTTTTACATGTAAAATCCGATCCCGCATTTTGCTAATTCCTGCCCTCTGATGAGAAGGAGAGTATTTCTTCAAAACTCCGCGGATTAAAGACTATCCACTTATCTTGTGCTTCCTTTTTTAAAATTAAATATGTTTTTAACTCTTAGTCAAGATGTCTTTTAACATGTTTTATTAATCATTTGTTCATATATATATATATATATATATATATATATATATATAGTAATTTATAAAATATATATGGCGATGATATATATTTTATAAATTACTAACTAGCTCTACCTACGTATTGAGCACTTTTGAAGTAAATACTTTAAGTTTACACATAAATCTATACTTTCATATATTAAATTTATGTGAATAAATGAAGTATATATATATATATATATATATATATATATATATATATATATATATATATATATATATAAAGATCGTTACTGGGGCAAAAATATTGTGGACATTGAAAACATGAATGCATGGTATTATTACGTTTACTGATGAGTGACTATTTTTTTTTCAGAAAACAAAAACAATGTACAAAAGTAATATTCATCACATTTTCCACCAAATACAGAAGACCTTTCAAAAGAAATGTGCATAGTTTAGCCAACATAAAGCCATCATTCAAGTATTTGTTAAACAAATAAACGAAGTATATTTTAATATGAATATTTCCTTCTCCATTTGTTTTTTTTTCTTTTGTTTGTATTTGTTTAGCTTTTTTTACATTCATATTGATTGTGCTTTATTGTTTTTTTTTCTGTTCATATTTCTTTGTTTTTTCGTTCCTATTTTCAGGTTTATTTTTATTTTTATTTTTTACTTTTTATTTACTTCGTTTCTGTATTTTTAGTTAAACTTTTTCACTTTTTTCCTCTTCTTTGTTGTTATATTTTTGTTTGTTTTTCATCTCATTATGTGTTTTATAATTAGTTCTTTCTTTTTTTATTTATTCTTGTTCATTGTTTTTATATCTTCTAATTTGATTGATAGTGTTTTCTATTATTTATTTTTGTTTATTTTTCTATGTTTAATTTTTTTACTTCAATGTTCGTTTTCTTTATTTGTAAGCTATTTTGTTTCATGTCTCTTTTAAATTGCCACTTCATTTTTTATTGTTTTTTTTAGTTTTATTTTTCTAATTTTTTCACATTCTCCCTTTTGTAATTATTATATACTTTTTTTCTCTCTGTTTTTATTTTCTATTTTAATTTTGTTTTAGTATAATACCAATATTTTATTCATGGTTTTCCTATTCTTTTGTGTAGTTTTTTTTTCATGTTCGATTATATTGCCTTCTTTTCTTTTTTTCTTTCTTTTTATTATTTCTTTTCCGATCTCTTTCTTAGACTTTTCTTTATTTCATTTCTATTTATTCAGTTATATATTTCTATTTTCTCTTATTCGTGTGCTATTTATCTATTTCCTATTTTATTTGGTCTATATTGTAAGAATATATACATGTATAAATAAATATATATATATACTTACATAAATATATACTTATATATATATACATATATATACTTATATATAGATAAACTTATATATCTATACTTATATATATATATACCTATATACATATACTTATATATATATCATTATTTGGTTTGTTGGTTGGTTGTTTTTGTTTTACTGCATATCAACCCTTTTCAGGTTATTTAATTCCGAATCCAGCTGGAGCCTCACCACTGGATATAGTTTAAGGTCATGTCCAGGACCTTATTATTTGATTATTTGATGTATATTGTAAGTATATATATATATATATATATATATATATATATATATATATATATGTATATATATACATGTGTATATATACATATATATATACTTGCATACATATATTTATATATATATATATATATATATAATTATATATATACTTATATATCTTATATATATTATTTGGTCTATATTGTAAGTATATATATATATATATATATATATATATATATGGCATATTTCATTAAATAAAATAGATGTTTTTGTCTATCAATTATATATATATATGTATAAAAAAGAATACGAAAAGTATAAAAGCTTATAACTTTTCTTTATTCGTTTTCAATTGGTGACGTGCAGGAATACAAAATAATATTATGAACAAAAATTTAAAAACTTTTTTTACAAGTACATAATTTTCGACAGATCCTTCGGTCTTCATATATCGAATCTTTTACGCCTTTTATTTAAATTTTTTACTTATTTCTAACTTTTGTTCGTTCATTTTTTTCTTTGCGATTAAATATTTCTCTTTTTGTACATTTTTTTTCTTTTATTTCTCAATTTTCTTTTCTATTTTTGTACTTATATTATTCGTCCTGTTTTAATTTCATTCACTGTGTTTTTTTGTTTAGTTTTTTTTTTGTATTTTTTAGCTAAACCTATCTTTCTATTCTCATTGTTTAGACATCTCATTTTTTATTTTTATATATTTTTATTTACTCATTCATTTCCCGTTGACTTTTTCTATTATGTAAAATTCACTTTGAGCCTTTCTTTTGCAAATTGCACACCAAGTTAAATTGTATGTCTGCCAATGTTTCGGGCAGAAATGCGTATGATAGTTTATTTCTTATAGATAAAAAAGACTCTTTACAGTGGAATATTTTAGGTTGCACCGGCCAGAAAGATAGTAAAATTTTAGCAACTAGTTTCTTTTTAGAAAAGGATGAGATTTGCTGACAGCTAGAAACATAGCTCTGTGGTAGAGCATTCGACTACATCTCGAATGATCCCGTGTTCAAGCCCGAGTAAACCTCACCATTTATTTTATTATTTTCTTTATGATTGAATTCTATTTACGATAAAATTGGCGTACAATTTAAAATCGCCGCAAACCATTTCTTTGTAAGCATATTTTAAATCTAAACATTAATAAGAATTGGGTTTCCACGGCATTCGTCGTCAAGCCCAAATATCAACTGACGTGATATTGTAAAGAAACACGGACAGAATTTGATGAACGACATTATCATTATTATTTTTTATTTTTTTTATTTTTTTGTGAATTAAACCGCCGGGCGAATTATTCTTCATAATATACCATAATAAATAGAGGATGTATCTTATAATAATAAATACGTATTTTGCATAAATTAAAACATCATGTTTAAGCGTATTGCACAACTAGGCAACGCCGGACTGTCGGCTAGTATATATATATATATATATCTATATATATATATATATATAGATATATATATATATAGATATATATATATATAGATATATATATATATAGATATATATATAGATATATATATATATATATATATATATATATAGAGAGAGAGAGAGAGAGAGAGAGAGAGAGGGAGTAAATTAATGGCAAATGTCTATATTCCAAAGTCCATGATGTTGACCATCTTATACTTCAGTTGACATTTACAATTCTTGGCAGTATCTGTTACGTAGCACAAAATCAATCACTAAATTATTATATCAATTAGTGAATATATTTTAGTCTTAACTCATCAGAAGAAATAGCAACAATCAATCCATCAAAAGGAAATAAAGTACGTTTTGACATGATTAAAATGCAAAAATTGGAAGAGAAGCTGTAAATACCTTTATAAATATATATATATATATATATATATATATATATATACATATATATATATAAGTGTGTGTGGGGGGGTGCGTGTGTCTTTTTCATTTATCCCGCTTTACATCTTATTTTTCGTTTTGTAGTTTCTATTTTTAATTTTGTTTTCCTTTCCTTTTATTTTTTGGATATTTTTATTCTTTTTTGTTCTTTTTTATTTTCCTTTTAATTTGTTTTCTTTTCATCATTATTCTGTTTGTCTCATAATTTAGTTTGTACTTTTTGCCTTTTTCATTCTTGCTAATTTTTTAATTATTGCATTCTTTTCCTTTTTATCATTATTTTCTTTTTTTTTCATCTCATTGTTTGTTCGGTAACTATTGATTACTTTTTTTCATCTCCTTTATGTCAGAGACTTTTCCAGCATTTTCTCATCTTTATTATTATTCCAACTTATTTCTTTATGACCCTTTTTCCATCTTGTTTCATTTTTCTTCCCTTCTTTTTCATTACGAAAAGAAACGAAATTGACCAACGAACTCGCATTGAATTTTCCAAGAAGAAAGTCAAACAAAGAAGGGCTCTTTTGTTGTCCGTTGTGTAAGAAAGTCTTGGATCCCATAATGATGACTCAGCTCTGTCTATTCCCAAACCTACAACACCAAAATGCCAGACGCCACCCAATCCATCCAGCAATGCTTGAAGCAAAATGCCCATCCTCTCTCCACAGACATGTCTACAAAGTGAGCCGGCAGCCATCTCTTCTTATAGGCTGCTACGATTTTCGGACCGGAAAGCCTGCAGAAATAATTTCCATTCTGATCAATAACGCAAACAATGAAAAAAGTATAATTTTTAAGAATCACTCAATATATAAAGCGGAGGAGGAAAATATAAATAAAAAATAGACACAGAGACGGAAGGAAGAAGAGAAAATTTATCATAAAATCTTTTGAAGAGGAAGAAGGAAAGAAAAAACCGTGATAAAATTGAGGAAATTAAAAGAGAAAGGATGAATGTAATTACTAAAAAAATATTTTTAATAAAAAATAGTTTTAAAATGTATATGAAAGAAAAAAAAAGAAAAACAAGTTTTCGTAAAAGAATGTAAAATTCCAAAGACGGCAATTAATCTAAATATGAAAGAAGCATTAAAAAAAAAGACTTTAAAAATTAAAAAAAAAAATGCTTTAAAAAAAAAACTTAAAAAACATTCCTCCATCTTTCGCAGTTACGTGCTTAGCACTTGCATTTTATCATATTGTAGAGCAAAATTAATTTCATTTTTTTTTTCAAATAATTTAACATAGCAAATATTCTTTGTATCAGAAAGGTCACTCTTTTCAAACGACACTTGCTTAACAAACGAAGAGAATTATAAATAAATGTACATTACCTAATTAAATTATAATCTCCTTTATATTGGCGGCCATTTTCTCTCTCTCTCTCTCTCTCTCTCTCTCTCTCTCTCTCTCTCTCTCTCTAAACAGAAAAGACGAATGCACTCTTAAAGGATGTCTGTTCGATGAAAAAAATTCTAGTAAATAAAACGCTGCAAAACTTATAATCGAACTTATTCAGACCTAATATCAAAATAGTTCGCCGTGTTAGAATTTGATTTGACTTTGTAATCATAGTCGAGGTGATATGACATGTCTTATGCCATATTTAAATATATAATTAATAATGCGATAATAACACAAAATTGGGTTTAACAATGTTTCATTATTGGCTTTCCATACAAAGACACACATTCCGCTATTTTATATATATATATATATATATATATATATATATATAATTTTAGTCATTCAATAATTTAAAAAATTATGACGTGAAATGGTTAAATTTCAAATCAAGCGATTCTTATTATTTTATGTAAGACAATAAAATAATTTAAAATCTATTCTTTGTCTTACATAGAAAAATAAAAATCTTTTGATTTTAAATTAAAACATTTCACGTCATAATTTTTTTAAATGTATTGAATGACTAAAATTTTATTTATTTGCTCTATCTTGTATATCGAGCAATTTTTATTTAGATGGGAAAGTACTTATAGAATATTACTGCTAATAATATTTTGTAAGAGTTATAATCACAGGTTTCCATACCAGTTGATTGTTAGATAATATTATTCTGAAGTATATATATATGTGTGTGTGTGTGTGTGTGTGTGTGCGTGTACACATACATATATGTACACATACATATACACCCACGTATATATATATGTGTGTATACATATATATATATATATATATATATATATATATATATTTAAATAAGGGGTAGTCACCAACAATGTGTATTTCTTAACATTATTTTATTATTCTGTGTCTTGGTTTTTCATTTAGAATTATATTTAGATCATTGTAATAATGTTTTTAAATCATGGAATAATAAAATAATGTTAAAAAATACACACTGTTGGTGACTACCCCTTTATTTTAATATACATCTTTCTTTCGTTGGAATTTCTTGACCCATTTTATATATATATATATATATATATATTTGTATGTATGTATGTATGTATGTATATATATATATAATGAAACTAATATAGAATATATCTTTAACGAAGTAAACTTTTCAAAATAGTAAAACACTTCACGGTTAAGGGGAGCAATAAAAAATATGAAATCTATAATATAAATCTCACCTGGTTGTTTGGTGAGGAGGGTTGCTAATCTCCCTGAAGGATTAAAAACAAGACCTTCCAAAGGGCGAATGAACCCTTTTCAGGATCAACGGCCAACTAGCACCGTTTGTGTATGCATGTATGTATGTATGTATGTATGTATGTATGTATGTATGTATATATGTATGTATGTATGTATGTATGTATGTGTTGGGGTGGAGAGGGCTCCTATAAGCCGTGGTGAAGGCAACCTTCTAGAAGTAAATCTCTGATTTAAAAAACCATAAAGCGGAAGACCAGTATCCGCCTTAAGCTAGTCTGCAGTTTAACTTGTTTCTGGCTATTTTGCTCTTGCTTGTTGCTGGATCTCAACATTTTCAACCGAGAGAGAGACTTAGCTGTCGTACAAAGCTAAGGCTCTGTAACATCATCTGTGTATAGATACTCCCTCAGGCATTTGTCTACTAAAATGGTCCTGTGGCGATGGAAGTCATTTTTGGGCTCATGGACTTTAAGTGTCTGAGGGAGTGGCACTCCTCTGACAAGACGTTGAAATCATCATGTATGTATGCATGTACTACTTTTTTTTTGCTCACGGGCACGCAGGCGAATAAAATATAAATAATAAAGCTTACATAAAAGGTTATTATATCCTAAGACCAATAAGAAGAAAAGGAGATAATGTATATTACATATACATTATTATATATATATATATATATATATATATATTTATATATATATATATATATATATATATATATATATAAATTAATTAATTTATCAGTTGTTGCCTTTTGAAACAAGTGCGATTTATAGACCTATTTTCAGCAGAATGATCCGGCGTATAAAATCAACTGTAGGGTCTTTGAAATAAATGTTTCTATTTAGAACACAATTGCACCATGATTCTTAACTTTTGCATATGAATATAATTATCTAAAATCGATAATAGGTTTACAACAGTGCAATGTAAGACAAAAATGCAATAAGTAATGTGAACATCCTCCCGGTGCATTGTCGTGGACCCTTGACTACAGCAAGCAATCAATCGATTCGTTTTAAAAGAAAAGTTCATTTCAGTTATTTAGATGACTTTTAAAAGTATTGGTATATCTTGAACGTTCGTGCCTGCTCTTTCAATCCTAGGCAACATCCACCAATTTATTTATCAGAATTTACTTTTTGAAACAAGTGGGATTTATAGGCTTATTTTCAAATTTTTTTCTGCTATGTTTACAGTTTTGGACATAGCAAGATTTGAGGTTTTCTATTTGAAGCAGACAAGCAATTTAATACGTTCAACAAAACACTCCAATTTTCTAAACTCAATCGAAGAATGATAAAAATGTTTTGTTATATTTTTTCAATTATTTATATTTGATGAGAAAATAATTTATATTTTTATTTTTTATCATTTTATTTGATACGAATGCGCTACCTATCATAACAATCATACTTTAATATAAATAAGGTCTGATATGAAATATTTTTATTTATAATTGTCTAATATATATATATATATATATATATATATATATATATATATATATATATATATATAATCAGACAGATATTAAATAGCACGGAGTGTTTTTGCTTAATGATTATTTTTGTAACTTTTCCATTTTTCAACTGGACTTTATGCCTCGATCGAATTTGTGGAGGGTAGTTTCATAGTTGTTTTCATCCATCTGTTTTTTGTAAGTACTTTCAACTGATTTTCTTCAGTCCGTGAATCCCCTCTTAATCAATAAATATTTATTATTTTATTATTACTAACAGCAGTAGATTTTAATCTAAATAGAATCAAATTTGTGTTTGAAATATATATATATTTTTTTAAATATATATATATATATAGAATCTACAACAGTGTAGTAAATAATGGGCAATCAACAATTCCCCCACTATCCAACTAACATGAGTTTGTTCGCTCAGCAACTGATAAGGCTCATATGTTTGCCAGTCGGTTTGCCTCCAACTCCACATTGGACCCTGCTAACCACCCAAAAATCTTGACACTTTAAAAGCATGTGGACCTGATCTCATCCTGGCTATGCTATTAGAAAAATGCTCCGCCGAAGTAGCTCCAGTTCTCTCCAAACTTTAAAACAAATGCCTTAATGAATCTTGCTTTCTGGGCTGTTAGAAAACTGCTTCTGTGGTACCAGTATTCAAGAATTTTGGCGAAAGAACTGACCCATTAAATTATCGCCCCATTAGCCCCTCCCACTTTTCACCCAAATATTCGAGTCCATAATTAACCAAGCTTTAGTCCATCATCTTACAAATGCTAAAGCCCGGTCCACAGCAGACATCCTAACTATAATCTCTAAACGTATATACCATTCACTGGACAAAGCAGGGGAGAGTAGAGCATGACAGGGTATAGCATGGATGTCTTCTCAGGAAAATCAGATCATACGGTATGACTGGACGTATACTTTACATAATTAAATCCTTCTTAGATAAGAGAAAAATCCAGGTTGTCCGCGACGGTCGTACATCTAAACAATATGATATAACTGCGGGGGTGCCTCAGGGGTCTATCCCTGGGCCATTTCTTATTCCTAATATTCATTAATGACCTCCCCGACAAAATTGTCTCTGATATTGGTATATATGCTGATGATACCATGCTCTATAACAGGCACGATAGGCAAACGAGTGAACACATATCTAAAGAAATGGCAGAAACACTGGACGATGACCTCCAATCTGTAGTGGAATGGCGACAAAAATGGATAGTCAAATTCAATGCTGCCAAGACTAAACTTGTTTCCTTCAATAACTACAAGAAACCTTCTCTACTACCAATAGCAATGGCTAAAGATTCATTATCTGAAAGTACTTCTTTTAAACTCCTCAGCCTAACGTTCACAGGAAACATGAGTTGGAAAAATTACATTGAGAGCATTGCCAGGACCGCTGCGAAGAAGGTGGGATCTCTCTACCGTGCTAGAAAGATACTAACGCCCGAAAGTATGGTGTACCTTTATAGGGCCATCATGCACCCATGTATGGAGTATTGTTGTCATATTTGGGCTGGTTCATCTGCTACTAGTCTCTCGCTCCTAAACAAGGTCCAAAAGAGAGTCTGATAGGTCCTGAACTGTCATCTAAACTTAAGCCTCTGTCCCACCGACGAAATATTGCGTCCTTCTGCCTGTTCTACAAGTATTTTAATGGTGATTGCCCTGACGAACTGCAAGCACTTGTGCCCCCACGACGTAAATACCCTCGACAAACCCGACATGCAGCTAAAGCCCTCCCCCCTACACAGTGGAGATCCCTAAATGTAAGAGAGCTTTCTACTCCAGTAGTTTCTTTCACAGAACCGCTAGACTTTGGAATTCCATTCCGGCTCCCTGCTTCCCCAACTGTACTGACATGCAGAAGTTCAAGTGTAAGGTGAACTGACATCTTACTACCCAACTCCCTACATAGTACTCCGGTAGCTTATTCCCTGTGTGTGTGTGTGTTTTTTTTTACCGTAATCGGGAAAAAATAACACTATTGATAAATTGTCGCAATACTAATGAATAGATAAAAAACAATTTTATCATTAATTCCAATGAAAAGAAATTCCTTTTTACAGCCTTCATTCCATTCATCCAAAGAATGAAAATGCCTAATATATCTTTAATAATGATGGTCAGAAAAGGAAGGCTAATATAAAACCCCTAAAAACTTATTTTAGAACATGACATTTTGTAGATTATAATCCCATCGAAGTTGACCGACGTTGAGCCTGGCCAATACTATAATGGATAACCATTTAGCAATAGCAGGTGTTCTACGTGCTCTCCACGCACAATTCCCAGTATTTCTGAAGTTTTACTTGCCACTAGAATCAAGCAGTGCTGACTCAGAGATGCCGTTCTTGATTGCGTAACCTTTGCTTCACAATTACACGTGCAGGTATCCTTACAGTGGTTCTCCATTGTAATTTAAGACTGAACAGTGATTATGCGCTTAACTACTTCTCTCTCTCTCTCTCTCTCTCTCTCTCTCTCTCTCTCTCTCTCTCTCTCTCTCTCTCCCTCACTTATTTTGTATTTGATCTAAGTTTGGAATTTTCTTTTTACTTTTAGTGGGGTAACATGTCACTCAGTAAGAGACACGTCACCGGAAACAGGTCGGAATCCATGTAAATCGAATGTGATTGTAATTGATTAGGAAGCAAACAAAAGACAAACGCATGAAAAAAGACAAAAACTGAGGTAGTTTAAGGACATGATTTTCACCGTCCGACATAACTCATCAGAGACGTTTGGGTGTTTAAATTTTATTGTAATCATCGAATTCTTTGAGAAGAAAAAAACGGCCGCTGCTCAACAGATAATTTTGTTAAAATTTGAAAATTAGGTTCAACAAAATGGCCGGCATTCAATAAACATTAATTAGTAGTGACACTTTATAATTATATTTACATTGATTGCAAACAATACACTCACGCATAAAACATGTACACACACATGTATGTATGTATATATATATATATATATATATATATATATATATATAAGAGCAAATAGTTAATAAAACATGTTAAAACACTTTGAAAAATAGTTAAAAACATATTTAATTTGAAAAGGAAACATTAAATAAGTGGATAGTCCTTAATCTGCGGAGTTTCGAAGAAATACTTTCCTTCTCATCAGAGAGTAGGATTTAGCATAATGCTTGCAAAAGTATTTGATGAAACTACAAGTAAGTCGAAGATCTTACTTGATAACAAAAAGTGAATCAGAGGGAATATGGTGAAGAAAAGGGTGATTTCACGTGAATGGATAGTCTAGTGAAAGGTAAGGTATCCAATCACAGTAAAATCCAAAAATGCAAATCCTAGAAAGTTAGTTAATTTTTCATTCGTGCAAATAAAATCCAAGGGAATCGTGTAATTGGAAGATGGTCCAAAATAATCCAAAAGGCCGAAATCCGTGGAATAATTCACGAATAGGTACACTGAAAACGGGAAAGAATTCCAATAATATTATTTAAAGAAAATAAAAATTATATATATATATATATATATATATATATATATCAGTTTATATTCCAAATCCAAAAATGGCGTACGAACACACAACTTCTCAGAGACAGTTAATATTTTCTTCAGAAAAAAAACAAAGTTATATATATATGTGTGTGTGTGTGTGTGTGTGTGTGTGTGTGTGTGTGTGTGTGTGTGTGTGTGTGTGTGTGTGTGTGTGTATGAGGGAATTAGACAAGGATTTAGATTTTCTTTTTGGAACTTATTTTAATTCAAAATTAGTAATCGTTTTTCTCAATATATAATATATATGTGTGTGTGTGTATGTGTGTGTGTGTGAGTGTGTGTAAAGTTGAAGAAAAATATAAGTATAAAAACATTGTGCATATAATAAACACATTTCTCCCAAAGAAACAAAAAGTCTGAACTACGACTTATCATTTATTACAAAATATTCAAAAACGACTAACTTACTAATCCTAATAATAAAAGAAAATTCGGCCACTGGAACGGCGAAGACCACCAATGATTATACTTAAAGTGAAGCTGGTTTGTTTAATAAACTGACGCCAGATACTAAAATATACTAATATAGTAATGCCGTATATGTCTTCGTATGCCTAATTGTCTCCGCAAACAGCATATATATTGAGTAGAACTAGTATTTCGCACGTCACCTGTCCTCATTTTTTTTTTACTAACATCAACACAATAAGAGAGCATTAGAACATTGGTTCGCCAACTCCAAAGGATGAATCAGAAAAGGAATCAAACAGGAGATGTTATCGCTGTTTAATCAAACATTCATATATTTATTCGTATGTTTTATTTTTTGCTTTTCTCTACATTTTAAAAACCTTTTTATTACACAAATCCCCTCCTACTCAATATCCTTTTTCTTCTGCCTTTGAAGTATTTTCTCAGGATCTTATCTCCATTCCATTTTCATATTATTTTCCACCCCTAACTTTTCTATTTCTAATCTAAAATGTATTTTCAATCGATGTTGTCTATTTTACTTATATTTCTGTATAACGCGCTGATTTCCCCCTTTTCTGACGAGAATCATTTAGCTTTGAAATGCCATGGCCTAAATAGGTTTTTTCTCTGATTTCCCTTTCTCCTTACCTAAACCGTTTTTTTACCTTAATGTAATAAAGTTCTTATGTAAATTTAATCTTTATCTTCTTATCTTTTCATATATATATATATATATATATATATATATATATTATATATATATTATATATATATAGTAAGCTATAAAACTATATATGGCAATTAAGCTACACACAATATTCCGCGTTTCATTTTCCTAAGAATTCCTCAGGCTTAAATTTATGTGATTAAATTCTCGTGAGAATTAGTCAAGCTAAAATTTATGTGATTAAATGAAGTAGTCATTCATATATATATATATATATATATATATGTGTGTGTGTGTGTGTGTGTGTGTGTGTGTGTGTGTGTGTGTGTGGTCATCGACATACAGTCTTGTTTCGTCATCTCACAACTCATCAGTGCCGCTAGACTAGCACCACTCACAAGCCGAGGATTGAACCTAGATTTATCGCGTTGATAGTAAGCAGTTATATATATATATATATATATATATATATATATATATATATATATATATATATATATATATATATATTGGCATCGTTTAGCAAAATTTTCTATTTTCTATATTTAAAACCAAAATGTTAATAAACATTTCGTTCCAAAGTTTTAGTAAACACAAAACAAAATGCTTCGCATTTATTCATATAAATAAATATAAACATCTTTGTATGCGGGAGCCACCACTTATCAAGGCCTGAAGGCACTTTAAAATAAGAGTTAATCCATGTAAGGTTGTAATGTAATATGTGGTAATGGTATATATTGGATAGAATTGGGATTATTTAAGAAGACGCTCATCAAAAACTTGTTTACATTGGAATTCAGAGTTCGGCAAGCAGGCCAGTGGAACAGTGTTCCTCAGGTGGGCACTTCTAGTAAAGAAGCTTTGTTCATTGAATCTGCGTTTAAAATTTGGCACAGCTAGATACTTGGGGAAATTGTTGATAATGGTTGTAGTAGTCGAGTGTTTTTATGTGAATGATTAGCAAAGGGAAACCATAGATTAGAGCTCACATAAGCACTTGGCATGAAAATGACGATAGACAAAAAAGGCTTGCAACGTCTTTCTGTATGAAAAATGTTGCATGGAAAAGAAAAAGGCATTACTGTCAGAAGAAATGAACAAATTGACAAAATATGTTCACCTTAGCAATGGCCCGTTCGTGCGCATGCGTGTATATGCGTCTTCAAGGTTTTTAAAATTGCTATCGAAGAGAGATCAGTTACTTGACATTTCCCTTTCTCAACATGGCGTCTCCAACGGGAGAAAGGAATAAGATATAGAAAAAGAGAGGTCAGATACGCGTTATCCTTTCAAAACTTTTACTTCTCCTTCGTATATCGTTTTTGAATAGTTTACGAAAAAGAGTTGATATATCTTTGTTTTTTTATAAACTGACTTTAATTATGTTTGACGAAACTATTGCATATGCCTGCAAAAATAGAACGATAAAATAATAAGGAAATAACAGCGAACATAAATTTATTATGCACTGTCTAAATATAGTCATGCACATTAGGCATCCAAAAACCTCTCTTTTAATCTATGCCTTGTACTTAATATGCAAAATCATATGTTGCGCCAGGGATTTAAATAACACGGATCCGTTTTGATGGTAATATCAGAAGTGAAGAATGAGAAAGCGTTCCTTTGAAATATTTTAAATATGCAGGATTAAGATGCGCTCTCATCAGATATGCATTAATTCATTTGCGTAAATTTTTATCTAGAGTTTTGTTTTTTATTGCTTTGTTTTCATGCTTTGCTTTTTATTTGTTTTTTATTCAGGTTTATTTTTTATTCATTTTTGTTTTTTATTCAGTTTTGTTTTTTATTCAGTTTTGTTTTTTATTCAGTTTGAAATGAAAATAACCAAAGATTATAATTTACGTACAAAATAGGGGGAAACTTTATTATTAAAATTAGTGAAACGTGAAACCAAAATATGCTTTCTATCTCTTCGTTTGGATATATAAACTAGCAGGAATACTCGACGTTGACCGAGATTGAATGATGAACAAAATGTCATTTTTATTATATTACTTTTTGTCTTTTTTAATGCTTCATTCATTTATTGCCTAATAATATGGTGACGAGGGTGAAAAGGTGGCAAAACTCTCTGATAGAAGTTGTTTACATTTGATTAAAACCAGATATACTCATTGGAAGTTTTAAAGGATTTCTTTCTCCCATAGCTCAGGTAATAAAGAATAACATAGAAATTCGTGACGATTTCACCTGACTGATAAGTCGTATGCGTCTTTTTACGTCTGTCACGTATTTGTATGTTACTCTTTATGTGTACGTTTTACGTATGATTTAAATTTCATAAAAATCTAATATATAAACGGCTATATGTCTGTCTGTTGGTTTGTCTGTCGGTTTTTCTGTCTCCATATTTTCAAACTCACTTTCTTCCGAAATTAAAAGTCGCAGTGCGGTGCTAGGAGCATCAAATTATTGGATTTTTACAGACCGTTATTTTATGGGTCTTTAGCCGATTAAAATTGTTTTTAAAAGGTTAAAAATGGATAAAAATTGAAAAAATCGTTAAACATTTTGTAAATTCATCTTAGTTTTTTTGTTTTTTTTAATCGGTTTATATGCGTGTCAGGTTGGTACAGTGGTTACATCATCAGCTTTGAATGCTACAGTTTCGGTTTCGATTCTAGCTGATGGCACCTAAATATTTATTTTTTTTTACTTTTAAAATCACGATTCTATAATAATATACGAAATCTGGGCAAATCAAAATATCATATGTAGGCGTATTTTATACCAAGGTAAAACCGGCTGCCAACCCCCGCTAATATGATATATTCGAAGTGAAAGTTCTGTTCTCATAACCCTTTCGAGTGTACTTAGAAATTCGGAGTAACTTCCATTGTCTTCTCTATACAATTCTATATAGAATAAGTATCAGTTTTTATGTAAATTTTCTAACCTTGTTTTTTATAGGAAACACAAACAATATTTTGACTATTTATTAATATATTTCAACAAAATGTTCCAAATTTACGTTTTGATCATGTGTGTTCATCATTCTCTTGTTTTTCTTATCCACCATTGCAGATTTTATGTTCTAAATTATATTTTGTTCACAAAATTGCAGACTGTAGTCAATCATATTCCGTTGGATTGTATTTGTCCATTATCGATTCTACCTCCTTTTCCATTCCCACAATCAGTTTCTACAACTGAAAATTCCAAGTTTTCAATTTTCTAGAAATGTTGCTTTTATACAACTGAATTACTTATATACTAATGAATTACTTATTTACTAATGTTAGGATGATTTGTCGGAAACGGAATCGGGAATCGGATATCAGAAAAATCGGAAAAATGTGAACTGTTGTGGGTATCGGAATCGGTATCAGAATCGATATCGGAATCGAAAATTTTTCGGCCAATTTTCCGATGCCAAAACCGATTCCTTTCTATTTTATTTGATTGAAAACTATTGGTAGTAATGATAAAATAAGAAATCTTCTTCTATTTTAAGTTACAAATAAAACTAAAATTTATAGATCATCCCTGATAATATCTTTTTACATTTGAGCAATTATCTGCACATTTATAATGTGTTTTTACGATAATCGGCAAAAAGTTTCGATTTTATAGTTAAATATTTAGCGATTTATAAAGAATTGAAATCGTAATTGGTAATGGTATTTAAAATAATATTGGAATGGTCCCATCACAATTATTTACTCTGATGAGATAAAGTAAAAATTTTCAAAACCCATTGACTTTTATTGTTTACTCTCTTCGAACATTTGCTAATTAAATAAATCATCACAATTTTTCATGTCATCAGTTAAGATGCCCGTTGATTTTTATCGGTTTAAATACTTGTTACTTTTTACCGATATATACGCAGTACTTTTTTAACCTTTGATTATTTTTTTTTAATTTTCGCTTTTAAAGCAGTGAAGAGAGAAGTAACCTCTCTTTTATTTTCGTTTTTTCATCGGCCCCTTTTTATTTTATGGGACGTATTTTTATTTATTAAATATTTAAATAATTTTATGTGCATAACATTTTATCCATGGACACGTGTTTAGAGGTTAAAGCTGTCATCAGGATGGGCTAACTGTCGTTGAGTATATAGGTTGAGAATCGTCCTTACACACACGTACAATCTGACTAATATATATATATATATATATATATATATATATATATATATGTGTGTGTGTATTTGTGTATATATATGCATATATATATACATATATATGTATATATATATACATACACACACTTTGTGAAATATAATTGAAAAAACATATTTCACCACACACACACACACAAACACACACATATATATATACATATATATATATATATGTATATATATATATATATATATATATATATATATATATATATATATATATATATACGGCAAACCACGTTGACACACCGGTTCTCGTCAGATCACCGATGTTAAGCAATGTTGAGCCTGGCTAGTACGAGATAGGTGACCATTTGGGAATTCTAGGCGCTGTATGTGCTTTCCGCTTATCTCGGCATTGTTTCCAGTCTTCCTGAACCTTCACTTGCTATTGGTATACAACAATGTCGACTCATATGTGGTTGGAGATTGCGCAACTCTTGCCACAATTTTCACCCGCAGACACCATTACAGTGGGTATCCATAGTCTGTCAAGATTGAAGGAAGCCATTATATATATATATATATATATATATATATATATATATATATATATATATATATATATATAGATAGATAGATAGATATATGTATGAGAGAGAGAGCGATGATATTTATGATTTTAAACCTATAAAACTATATGAAAGTACCACTTTAATTCCAAGTTGGAAAATGTCCTTCTTTATACATCAATTAATCTCTTAAAATCACTACATTAGTCTTAATATTATTGAAGCGATCAGCAGCTGTTTATCAGGCAAAACCAAGGGATGTAATGGATATCTATAAAAGAGAGATGGGGGGATATAGAAAACGTGGAAGTATTGCTTTCCGATCGAAACCAGATATTTCTCTGGAGTCCGATTCGCCTCACACGTGTACAAGTTCAATAGTCACTAGCAGAAGATGGTTAAGTGCATTCTGAATTCGTGATCACAGACTAGACTTATATAGGTAAGTGATTTTAGCTGGATGTTGTCCAGGCAGCACTTGGTTATCCTGCTTTGATATTTATTTCACAATAGTGGGAATTTTCTTCGCTGGTCAAAGATGCCCTCGCTCTCTGCCGCGTCGATTTGATCTCTGCCAACTGGAGCAAGAATATTGCCGCTGACACGGAAATAAATCTGACGTACAATAATTGCCTGACATGTCTACAAGAAATTTTGGAAAGCACCAAATTAATTTATTGATGTTTTTGTACGCAGACATTTTTTTCTTTGCAAATTGTTGCAAATTGATGCAAATTGTCATCAGAACCATTTCGTTTGATGCCAAAGATGACAAGCCAAACATTTTTGAAGTACAGAAACTTTTATGTTTTAATTTTTTATTGATCACCGCTTTAATTAAAGTGTGGTGTTACATTTTCATAAGACGTTTTGGCTCGGAGACGATATGTCGTTCCTCAATTTCAGATACTAAAATGTGTATAATCTCATATACACCTCCACGTAGTCATTGTAGTTTCAATAATTCACACAGACATAAGCGGCTTTTTACCAATGAATTTGTTAACATAAAAAGTGAAAAGAGGGAGATACATAATGAGGTGGTTATTTTTGTCACGTAACTAAGGCAACTAATAGCGTCTATGCAATGTTCACGACTTCCGCTAGTGCAAAACTGTAGATTACCGAATATAATATCCCGAATTCGGCGCTTAATAGTTTTAAATTTCCTTAATTCCCATGGCTCTGAGGAAAAGGCTCGGCTAATGGAGCAAAATGGTCGCTTTGTGACTGGGTTCGAATCTCATAACCGGCAGAAATTGTTATCTATACTGATGATTGCGTAAACATTAAACACTAGTGATTATTAGTAAAAATGAATCATTATCATTTAATTATATATACATGTGTGTGTGTGTGTGTGTGTGTGTGTTGAACATTCACTTGCCACTGGTATTTAACAACGTCGACTCAGAAGAAGTGTGGTTGGTAATTGTGCAAGTCTTGCCACTAAGATTTTACGCGCAGGCACCCTTACAGTGGGTAACCATAGTTTGTACATAATCTCAAATAACATGGACACAGAGCAAATATTTCCGACAGGCAGTGTTATCTATCTCCAATCCAGTTTTGTTTAAAAACTTTCAACATTTATGATCCCTTGAACTACAGAACCATTTTTGTTCTGGTCAGAGCAGTTGATTTTGCATATTTTTGAATCCGTCTCCTTTTTGTCTGTATGCGTGTCTGCCTTTCTCGTTTCTCTCTCTTTCCTTCTCTCCATCTTAGTATCTTTCTCGCTTTTTTCTGTCTATCTTAATATCTCTATCTCTACATCACTCTGTCTGTCTGTCTGTCTGTCCGTCTTTCTCACTCTCTGTCTCTCTGTTTCTCTCTCTCTCTCTCTCTCTCTCTCTCTCTATATATATATATATATATATATATATATATATATATATATATATATATATTAAGCCCACCCCCTCTTTGGGTAGAGCACTGTCGTAAAGAATCTCACCCGTTACTTAATTGGCTGAAAAATGCGGAGCTCGTTGTTTATTTGTTTACAAAAAGGCGAATATCTTAAAGCTACTTAAATATTTAGCAATGTGATTGGTAATTTAAAATTCAAACTAGAATTAAAAATTAAAAATCTGTTTCATAAGAAGGAACAACAACAAAGTCAATAATTTGTACGATCGTTTCGGAAACGATGTTTTAATTGTGATAGACATTAAGTTACGAACAATAATTTTGACGTATAGTTTTTTTTAACAAAGTCTCTTGATCAGCAAAAGTATTGCGTGGGTTGTTTTATATGTAAAAGACACCATAAATAAACCTAGCAATTATTAAGTAAGGCAGATTTATCTGGAAAAAAATAAAATAAAAAGGGAAAATATTTACTTGATAAGAAAAGGAATATGATGAAAATATTTTTTTTCTGTATTTGTATTTTGTATATTATTAATTTTTTTTATTGTTAGAACTAATTATTTTTATGAAGATTATATAGCAGGCTGTAACTGTAGAAGAAAACACAGATGCCCTCTACAAGGTTCATGCAAAATAAAGAATGCAGTTTATAGCTGTACAGTATCACAAACCCCAAATTTAAATGAGGTTAACAGCGACCATAACTCGACCACCCGATTAAATAACTACACCAACTTTAACCAATCTATCAATCAAATACAAACCAACCCATCACATACCAATGCCACCCCTAATCCATCTGAAAATAAATACATTAAACAAGACGCAACCTACTTTGGTTCCACATCTGGACTTATTAAGCATAGGATTTCAACCCATTAGTATTCCTTTAAAAACTACTCCCTGTTGAACCAAACCACTCTATCCAAACATATTTTGCGACTCAAAGATAAGAATATTTCCGTCAATCTGAAATGGCAAATGATAGGATCATATAAAGAATATAAACCAGGAGATAGATTCTGTGCACTTTGTACACAGAAGACCCTAAAGATTTTAAAATATGACGATGTCAAAAATAGAACCACCCTCCCAAATTCAAGAGAGGAACTTATTTTCTCATGCAGTCATAAACGTTGGTTTAAATTTAACAAATATAAACTACCATAAGTCATTAAAAATGTTACTTATTAATATTCAATCTTGAAATTTAAGTTTAACTTGATACGCTTATTAATAAAATTTTGATCATCAATATTACTATTTATATTAGTTTATCTGACACATTTACCATTATTGTATATTATTTAAATATATATTTAAGCTTAACCTATACTATATTTATTAATTTCAATAAATAAATAAATAAAGTATTAAAAATACTAAATTCAATAAGTTACAAATATAATATATTATAATCTAAGTAGAATAAACACTAAGTATCTCCTTTTCATTATTTAATTAGAAAAATAAGATTATCTCCCTCTTTGCTTTTTTAAATTAGGCGTTTGCTAACATATTCTAACCGCTAAAAAATGTTCTATTGGCGTTCTTTGTGAAAATTCAACATTTCATACATTTATAAGCTACAATCAACATCCAAATGAATGCTTTGACGATAATTACGGTTTTCAAAAGGCGAACAATTAAAAGGTATATATATATATATATATATATATATATATATACCTTTTAATTGTGCGCCTATATATATATATATATATATATATGTATGTATGTATTTATATATGCATATATATATATGGGTGTATGTGTGTATATATATACATGTGTATATATATATATAATTCTTAATTTTTATTAAAAGCATATTATTATAAACTTGTATTTAAACCAAATTCAGATTTATAATTTTACTCTATTTTTTATTCTCAACCCATATTGCTTTATTTATCAAGTAAATATTTTCCCTTTTTATTTTAACTTTTTTCCAGATACATCTGCCTTACTTAATAATTGCTAGGTTTATTTATGGTATCTTTTACATATAAAACCCCCACCCAATACTTTTGCTGATGAGGAGACTTTGTTTAAAAAATACTATATGTAAAAAGTATTGTCTTTGTTGTTGTCCTTCTTATGAAACAGATTTTTAATTTTTAATTCTAATTTGAATTTTAAATTATCAATCACATTACTATATATATATATATATATTATAGAAAAATGTGAGCATGAAAAGTAAAGTGGTTAAGCTTAAACATGGAAAAGTAAAGGATTAGTTGTTAAAACTGGAAAATAAAAGGAAAAGCTATTCTCGTAAAAAATATAATAAATTTATAACTTAAAATATTGCAGCATTAAGAATTAAATTGAATTTATAAAAAAATCTTAATGCTGCATATTTTTAGTGATAAATTTATTATATTTTTACTAGAATATCGTCCTTTTTATTTTCCAGTTTTAACAACTAAACCTTTACTTTTCCATGTTTAAGCTTAACCATATTAATTTTCATGCTCGCATTCTTCTATAATCCATGATTTTTCCAGGTTTCCAATAAATTCACTTGTTCTTTGCTTGATTTCAGTCTTTTTTTTTGCCCCAATAAAAAACATATGTAATAACAATGTACGACACTCGTCTGCTTTCAATAAAATAATCCCATTTATCTCACTTTCATGGTTTCATTCTGTCTGTTTCACAAGTAACTTTTTTCGCGACAGTAGTCACTGAAGCGATGATGTTGCTATGGAAACCAGTCATAAAAAGCGTCACTCACGGCTTTACATATTTTTACGATTGTGAACACCAGAAAATTCATCATAACTTTTGCTTTACTGAAGGAAAATTGAAAATATTTTTAACAATATAGCTGAAACGTGATCTATAAACTATAATAATTATTTGAAATTTGGTCGAAAAATGAGTAAGCGGTGAAGTTTTAAAGCAGTTCTAAATGACTAAAGCTTCCTCTTAACCGTATATTTAAACACAACCGTGTTTGAATTATATTTATATATATATATGTGTGTGTGTGTGTGTGTGTGTGTGTGTGTGTGTGTGTGTGTGTGTGTGTGTGTGTGTGTGTGTGTGTAATGGTTCCGAAGTTACTAACTCTTTTAAGTGTGTAAGTGCTGCGATACGCACATATAGTCACATGTATTCATCTGATTGGCTATAGACTTCCTGCTACTACCACTCCCTGTACATGCACTGCCCCCCTGGCCCTCTGGTGCCTCGGGCGACAAGATCAAAGTGTAGTATCTTTTCCGACAGATACTGCAAGCAAAGACCATATGTGGGGGTAACCCCACATATCAGACCTTGGTCAATGTAGGGATCACCCTACAGATCAACAGTTACTATCCAGCTCCAATTTCCCACCTCTCGGGAGCTGGTCCCCTTTTCCCTCCCCCTCCCTCTCTCTCCACATTAAAAAACGGCCTTGTGCCTAATTTGCTCAGTGGGGAAGCAAATAAATACTACCATTCCCTGTACATGGCCATACCGTTCAACACTGAATTAAAATAAAAAAATTTTTTTTTAATTCACTACCAACTACATATGTCCATATGTAACAGTACCAACTACACATGTCCACGTGCAACATTGCAACTACAGAACCCACCATATTATTGAACTATCTTTTTTTCAATTGTATTGTATATATATACGGCATAATAACGTTGACACACCGGTTTTTGTCAGATCACTGAAGGTAAGCAACGTGGAGCCTGGCTATGGAAAGTCTACTGTCTATGGTAAGCACTCTCGATATGGAATGCAAAATTCAAAATTTTAACGGCTCAAAGACCAAGCAAGTGCAGAATGTCTTTAAATAAATAAACATATTTATTTATTAAAATTCGATTCGATATTTTGATCCATATCCTCAATTTTTATACGTACTATAGCCGGTGGTAATGATTGGCACGTTTTTATCGGATGTTGGTGAGGTATAAGGTTTAATTTTATGTATATATATATATATATATATATGTATGTATATGTATATATATATGTATATGTATATATATGTATATGTATGTATGTATATGCATATATATGTATATGTATGTATATGTATATATATATGTATATGTATATATATGTATATGTATGTATATGTATATATATGTATATGTATGTATGCATATGTATATATATGTATATGTATATATATGTATATGTATGTATGCATATGTATATATATGTATATGTATATATATATATATGTATATGTATGTATATGTATATATATGTATATATATGTATGTATATATATGTATATATATATGCATGTATATATATGTGTATATATATATATGTATATATATATATATATATATATATATATATATATTCGGTGTGTTCCATTCTCTTCTTATCAATAATGGTTTCTGTCCAAAATTTCCGAAAACCATGAAGAAGTCATTAAACTGGAAGCAAAATCAAAAATGTCTATTCGTTTCTGACATTAAATATTTTTGTCATTAAAGTTTGACGGATTTATGTTATTTATTTATTTGTTTTGCTTTTGATTTTTCCACGAATATTTTTTTATGAATTTCTTATGTACAAAATGTCATTAAAGACGAACAACTTTTACTGGCAACGTAAAGTTGACAGTTTAAAAGGACTTGTCATCAATTTACTTTGAAATAAAAACGAAAACAAGAAGGCATCAGGAAATTTAAAGCTTACCTTGTAATTGAGATCAGAAATACAATAGGTCGATATAGAATAAAAATATACATACATACGTACTACATGGTTTAGTGACCAACATACATAACTAATATTGTTTGTCAATGCACACACACATACCAAGTCTCAATGTCTCATTTATGATATGAAAAGAAACTGGAATCTTAGAGAGATATGAACCATACCAGTTATTATATGTGCCACAGGGTTTATGAAGAAGAACCTAAAGTCCTACTTAACTAGTATTCCTGGTGAACCAAGTGCAAAAGAGATCCAGACAATTTAACTTAAGGGAACATCGAAGATACTAAAAAGAGCTCTCTGTTGGTTTTAATAAAAACAGGTCAATGTTGGCAGCTGGTTTGGCTGCCCCATACCCAGCATTACAATCTTCAAAGAAAGAAAATGAAAAAATGTATAATAATAAATCCGTATTCTTTTTTTGTTTTGAGAAAAAAAATAAAATAAAAGATGTAATAAAATAAATAAACAGAAAAATGGGACCAAACAAAGAGAGAAACAGAATTAACGGGTGACGTCGTAAGTGAAATATTATCAGCCCTAACACGGCAAAAAGCATCACTTTTCTAAACTCCCTCTATATAATTCAAATGAAGTTTGCATGCGAGCGACATTCCAGCTATGATTTATGAAGGTGTCGACGTCGAAAAAGTTGCTATGGTAACCAACAGCCAATCAGAAGAAACCGTCTCTCACGCTCCGCACTAATTTTGAGGAGTTTTAAACACTAGTAATATAATTATTACTTTTGTTTTCATGAACGAAATTGACATTTTTTTTTCAAACTATAGCTGAAAAGGTGACCTATGAACTGTAAAGATTATTTTAAATTTGGTCGAAAATGAGTGAGCGGTGAAGTTTTAAAGCAGTTTTAAATTAGTAAAACTAACACTTAACCATACATGCAAACAGAATAGTGTTTGAATGACATGCTATGACGTTATGCATGATGTCATAGCAGATGATGACATAAATGTCATAGAAGATGTCATACATGATGTCATAGTAGATGACGCAATTTATCACGCCATGCATGACGTTTTTATGGGGTAAAAAAAAAACGCTGTGCAGTCTGCTAGTTATATATATATATATATATATATATATATATATATATATATAGTAATTTATAAAATATATATGGCGATTAAGCTACACTGAATATTCGGCGTTTCATCCACTATAGGATTCGTCAGGCTTATGCGCGAATTCTGTGGTTGTTTTTCGTTTTTATATATATTGAGGTTTGAAACGCCGAATATTCAGTGTAGCTTAATCGCCATATATATTTTATAAATTACTAACTAGCTCTACCTACATATTGAGCACTTTTGAAGTGAATACTTAAAGTTTACGCATTAATCTATACTTTCGTATATTAATTTTATGTGAGTAAATGAAGTAGTTATATATATATATATATATATATATATATATATATATATATATATATATATATATATATATATATATATATATATATCTTTATTAGAATTGCAAAATTTTAAAATGTCGAAAAGAAATGAACCATATTCGGAGGTAATAAAAATGTGGAATTTCCACAGGTCCCGCTAGTTGTTATTATTATTATTTGCATCGCGTTTTTGTTTTTAATTTTTTTTTTTTTTACAGCAAAGTAAATCAATTTAATAACCCACCAAATTTATATAATTAAAATTAAATTTAAACATTCATAGAAGGAAGGCACATAATAGTTAACGAAGCCCAACGCCCTTCCCATGTTAAAATGGTTTTCTAAATAGTAACATTATTATTTAGAAATTCGTTCGTAACAATGGGAGGGGGAAGTTGTTAATATTTTGTCCTTACATCGTTTTCTCATTTTACCTACCAATCGTCGACTATTTTGAACTGTTTATGAAAACCTTTAAGTAGCATATCGTACACTAACGACGAACTGATACAATTTGGCTTTGTTTAAAATCGAAATAAATCGTCTGTTGTCTTTTAATTTGAAATACATTACAAGGAAAACGTTTGAGAAAAAAATATACCCGAAAATTACCCGGGGTCTATGTAATAATTTGAAAATTTACAAAAACAAACAAACAAAAAAAAAACAAATCTCCAATTAAATATTCATAAACATTAAAAGAATCGGAATCAGAATCGGGAATCGGATCGGAATCGAAAATTTGGAACAGAATCGGTAATGTGATCGGAATCGGCAAAAATGTTGGAATCATCCAATCACTAGTATATATACATGTGTATATACATACATATATACATAACGTCATATAGATGGAGATGTACGCATACATAATTTAATCTAATGATATATTATATTAATGTAACTCAGAAAATAAATGAATATTTGTTAAACTAATAGAAAAAATATTTCCTTTAATATGATATTCGTTTCATTTTTTTAAATTAATAATTCTGAAATGTGTGTATTTTTTTTTTTACTTAAATGAATAAAACTATCTAAATAGAGTAATTAATTTTATTTCTTTAATTTGTTTCTACTGTGATTTTAATTATATTTCTGTCAAGCGCTCGAAAACTTAAAAATAAAAATAAAAAGGAGTTTCAAATACTTCGAAAATGGCGTCGTTCATGGAGGGGGAGGGGCGTGGCTTGGAAACATCTTATAAGTTGATCCAGATGAACTCTCGTATCACACGGGAAATCTTTCATTTTTGACGAAGCAAATTACGGACAATCATTATTTAAAATATTATTCATTAGAATTTCAACTTGTTTTGTTTTCTTCCTTTTTAGAGGTTTTCTCTAGAAAAAAGATAATAATTGTTAAAATAAAAAAAAGAATAAAAAATCTCCATATTAATAAATCGCATCCATTCAATGCGCCCGTATGTTTTGCGACTGAAATAATACCCATAACTTTAATATGACAAACCGAAAAAAACTATTTCAAATTCGTTTAACAGACCTATCATCCGTATTATTTAAATGTTTCAGACAAATGTCCTCACGTCTCGATCGATGTAACCTGCGATCTTTCTCAAGGGCATCCTGCCGAACTAGGGAATATTTCTGTCGAAATCGAGAATTTGTAAGGAATTTCCAACGGAATTCTTTATTTTAATCTATGGGGGTAGTTTGCCCCTTTTCTCTCAGCCATGATAGAATAGGTTCGAAGTAATTCGTAGTGTCGTATAGTGGGAGTCTGTATAACAGCGACGTTATATATATATATATATATATATATATATATATATATATATATATATATATTTACGTGTCAAAATATATGATCGTCTAGTGATTGTCTAAACAGGACATATAATAATTATATCATTAAGCGACAAATTACAGTCTCATGGGGTTTACATCGGTCACCTTATCCATTTGGGTTGATCTTGATTTGACGGGTCCTCGGAAAAACAGTAAATAAAAATGTGTACAACCCGAGGTATTGGTGGTATATACAGTAACTTTATTCCGGATGTCTCCCCATTGGTAAGCTACAACGTGTCCTAGATTCTTATTATCGACATCTTCCTTTATTTGGAGATATTCTCGGCTTAATAGTCAGCACCTGAATGTGCTGAAGAGTGTGGTGATCACCTGGCATAATCAGGTGACTGCTGGCAGACCCTTTGTGTGCTAGCAGGACTCGACTCTTGCCCACAAGTCCAAAAAGAGCCAGGTTTGGCTTCAGAAAGAGTGCTACGACTTTGTACTCTTCTCTCACTGGCCCCCTCCTCCTCTGACCTAAACCCGGTGGACTACAATATTTGGTCATGCGTCGAGAACATCACTAAAATTACCTCCCACAACACTAAAGCAAACCTGATCGCTGCCATCTGCCGAATATTCGGCAAGGTCGCGATGCGCGTGTGGAAAAGGCATGCTCCTAGTTCCGGACCCCTATTGAGGCGGTGACTGGGCTGAAGGCGGCTACATTAAATGGATGTCAGCTCTACTGCGTAATCGAGTTACCTGAATTGAGTTTCTCAATAAAAATTTAAAAAATAAGCTAAATAAATCGTTGTTTTCTATACGGCGACACTTTTATCATTTCACCTTGAATAAAACGATAGAACCTTGGTATAGACAGATATTGACATAACAATGTACTGTACCAACCTCACACAAGAATTAATATAATCTAGTTTTACGGGCCCTGTCGGTGGGGCACTAGAATACGCCGACTGTCCCCCCCCCTGCAGAAGGTAAAAGTCCCTCAATGGGGGTCCTGGATATGACCTTAAACTATATCCAATGGTGAGGCCCTAGCTTGTGGGCTTTGGGGAGTGTGGAGCCACCCTTTAATTACCATTGCTCCCAGGTCCACTCTGACCCGGAGTGATAGTACCTGTTAGGGTCCCAACTATGGGTTGAATAGAAACTGACGTGAAAACAACAAATATATTCTATTAAAAAAATGTTTTCTTCAAAATCTTTGGATTCGGCATTAAATAACCAGAAAAGGGTTGATATGCCGTAAAACAGAAACAACCAACCAACCAACTAGTTTTACGATAATTCGTTATTGTTCATTATACATTTCTGAATTTCCCAACCCATGAACATCATCATGCTCTCATTTATTTTGACATTTTTTCTAAACAAAAAAGATACGCACTTAATCACCGTTGATTTCGAAATCAATGAGTTACGGCTTATCCCTTTTTATTTAATTCTTGTACTTTTATTCGCGTAAACAATACTTTCTGTTCTTAATGAAAATAAACACTTTTTTGCTTAAACAAAAATGGCTGCACGTATCGAAATATGAAAAGCGACAGATATGTTCCCTACAGATTTCCGTGCTACTCAGAAGGTCCATGCGAAAGTTGTCAGTCCCGGGAACTTCAAATTGGCTCTGACGAAAAAGGATTAAATCTATCATGGCTGAAAAATAACTGACATCTATCAAGCAAGGGCAGATAATTTGATGTCAAAGGTGACTGGATTCGAAACCATCAAATTCTACCTCTAAAGCAATGACTTCTGGGACCCCCTCAAGCTATAGACGATTGAGAAAAAAATAATTTAATTCATCATTTTGCTCTATATCAGAATATCAGTTTCTCTTTCCATACCCCCGGCGATTGTTTATCAGTGGGTTCGGTGGCGAGGGATTAAGCAAATTAGCTATATGAGTTCGCTGACGTGAGAACACAGAATTAAATCTTTTTGACGTTAAAAAATATGAATCAGAGAGGAAAGAGAGCGGGGCAGAGGGCGGGACATCAGAAGTTGTAGAAGATACTGGAAAGCGAGCTTTCTATATATTATGGAGAAAACAACATATCCTGCCGAATAAACTGGTAACTCGCTCTGGTAGCCATTTACGTTTACCCGGTATGCTTTTAGAGACAGTAAGTTCTTTTAACAACAGAGTTATCAGTTACCAAAACCTGAATCCCACTCGAGGATAGAGATTAATGATTGTACAGTGACCAGTGGGACAACAGCGTAGTGATCGGGAGATGTTGAACTTGAGTAGAATTCAATTATTTAAAGAGACGGCTCAGCAAGAGCTTGTTTATATTGAATTTAAAAACAAGTATCTTGTAGTCAGCAGGAAAGCAACCCCTCCGTACTGAGTTCCACGGGCGGGCTGTTCTAGAAACGAAGCTTTGTTTATGAAATTTGCGTTGAGATTAAGGTACAGACACAGATTGGAGAAAATTGTTGACAATAGTTGTAGTGTTTGTTGTGAATGTTTTGCGGGAAAGGATCATAGCTCAGTCGAGCATTTGCTATGAAAATTACACTAGAGCAGGGATAGCCTCGCATCGCCTCTTCGGTGAAAAAGAAGTTACAGGGAGGAGAAAAGGGCGTTACCTTCTTGGTTCAGAAGCCGGTTTTGAACCATGTCAAAGCAAAAATAAGTAATCCGACCGGCTCCTCCCAAGATGTGGTATCAATACTCTATTTAAGGTGAATTGGGAAAGGAAAGTTAGATGTAAGCGACCTACTATTTTTACTTTCTGGATTCTGATTCGCGGGCATGTAAGAAGTCTACTATTTCTACATTCTGAAAGCATAACATATGTACAAGGATATATGAAGTCTACTATACTACTTTCCGTAAAAATAATATATATATATATATATATATATATAAAGATGTTATATGGCTTCCGTTTCTACATTTTGACTTCATAAAATAGAACGTAGAAAGTCAGGCCACTTACATTTATTATAGATCCAGAAAGTAGCAACGAAAGATTATTTACATACTTGTATATATTTTCTTGAACCAGAATGTAAAAAAGGAAAGCCCCTTACACCCTTCCGTATTTGTAGAACATTAACGTAAAAAAGACCTGTCCATTGCACCTTTGCCTGTAATTTGTAGAATCAGAACGTAGAAAAGTAAAGTCGCTTACACCCTTGCGTATATTTTTCAGAACTAGAAATAAGAAATAGCAAGTCGCTTACACCCTTGCGTGTGTTTTATAGAATCAGAACGTAACAAAAGCTAAGCTCCTTACACCCTTGTGTATATTTTGTAGAACTAGAATGTAGAAAATCTAAGCGCCTTACGTATATTTTGTAGAATATAGAATATACAAATTCCGTACACCCCTGCGTATATTTTGTTTAACCAGAACGTAGAAAAGGCCCATAACACCATTGCGTTTGTAGTAATATATTTTGTAAAGCCAGAATGTAAAAAATATCCATCCTTTTATACACTTTGCGTATATTTTGTGGAAGTAGAATGTAGAAAAGGCAACCCGCTTACACCCTTGGGTATATTCGGTCGAAGTTGAACCAAGAAAAATCAAACCTCTTACATCCTAGAGTATAATTTGTGGAACCATAACGTAGAAAAGGCAAGCCCCTTACATCCTTGCGCACTTTTTGTAGAACTATAACGTAGAAAAGGCAAGCCCCTTACATCCCTGCGTATATTTTGTAGACCCAGAACGTAGAAAAGGCAAGCCGCTTACATCCTTGCACATATTTTGTAGAAACAGAACGTCTAATCTGTAAGCTCCTCACGCCGGTGTACATATTTTATACAAACAGAGCATAGAACGTCATGCTGCTTAAACCCTTGCACAGATATTATAAATCAAGAAAATCGCAACGACAAACCTCTTACAAACTTGTACATATTTTGTAGGACCAGAAAATAGAAACGGCACACCACTTATAAATGTGTACGAGGGACGTTCCAAAAGTAATTCCTCTTATATTTATTCCACCTAAATAGATTAGAGGGGGTTGCAAATTACATTTTTTTATTATGACTGAACTTATGCATATGTGAACTGAAAGTGGTATTTCTGTTGCAAAGAATGACGTTGTGGGACTATTAAAAAGTAACCCCTGTCATGGACGTGCGCCAGTAGCAGAGATGCGTCATTGTATCTCTCTATGAAGAAAAGTTGAACCGATCAACATACACCGGCGCCTGTGGAAAATTTCTGAGCTTGGTATCAGCAGAGTTAGGAAGTATGTTCGTTGATTGTAGACTGGCGACAGAGATATGAGTTACAAAGCATGCTCCGAACGCTCATGCACAGCCGTCACCTCATCGCTGGCAAGAACTCCATTGAGAATATGGTGACTATAGAGAAAAATAATTTATGTAGACAAAAAGGTCGCTTGTTTTAATGGTGTCACTTCTGTTTTTGTAGTTCTTCAACGGCCAGACACGTTTAATGAAATGGCCTGTTACACTATTGCAGATGTTGTGCGGCCAATGTGATACAAACTGCAGGTTATTTTATACCGTAGTGCATATTTTTGGAACCTAGTTACACTCAATGATTAAAGCAACATAAATTTAATGAAATTTTATAATTTTAAAGCATTTTTTTTTCATTTAATAATTCAACGGAAAAACAATATTGTTGTAATCTATACAGGTAATAAAATAAAATCGATTTTCACATCTTAATTAGGACAACATAAGATTATAAAAAACTTATAATTCTAAAATGATCACGATTCCTGCCAATAACTAACGCACGTTTCCAGAAATTAATCTGTTATTATTCTTACATTAGTTCCGAACATTTGACTCTCACAAATTAATCATACTTAGAGAAGTGGCCATAACTTTCACTCACGAAAAAGTAGATACTTTCTCTTTCTGATCTATCACCGGGATTTCTGTTTCACTGTGTATCTGTTAAGGCTCATGCCGTTATTGTTAAATACAAATTTCAAAATGCTATTTTAGGCATAATAATAATTTGGTAAAAACAAACGGTGTAATATTAAAAAGGAGAAACATCCCCGGGTAACTTCACGTTTGTACAGCTTGTTGCCACGAAGAAATTCTTATTCTATTTGAAACTGGTTTATTGATCACAATAATATATTAATTCATTGCCGTTTAAAACATAAGGTAAGAACCATGTTCATTTGGAAAAGGGTATGTTCGAAACAGCCGCTGTCTCATCGTCACAGTGTTGAATCCATATAATTATCTCATAAGTACTTCACAAAATGTACTTCGACGAACTCACTTCTTGTGTACTTTTTCTCAATGTAAATACTCCCGATCAAACCGACTTAAAGCAGAATCTCACTTCTTCGCCGTGGATGTCGAAATTCTTTCTACTCTTAATAAATTATTTCTTTACACGCCTTGCCTTTAGAATTCCAGCCCTGCTTCCTGCCTGTCTGACTCTATTAACATGCTGACATTTAAATGTAACTAAACTTCTTGCTGTACGACTCCACAGTTAGGATGTTTCTCTAATCTTAATCTGGCTTCAAACCCTGTTTACACATTACGTATCAGTGCCTGGGTGCTTTCTTTGGTGTTAATAAAACTTTTTAAAATAGATTTATATAGCGTCTGTCTTACTTTGTAGACAAACAGTGCCACAATTTATGTTCAAAAAACATATCTGCGTCTGACATTTTTTCTGGAATAAAACTTTTAAAGAAAATTTACTCACGAAAGTACTACGACTACTACAATTTTTCCTTTTCTCTTTTCTCCTCCTCCTACTATCACTACTACTATTTCCCGTCTTCTACTTTCTCCTTTTCCTACTACCACTACTACAATCCCTCTCGTTTCCATCCTCCTAATACTACTATCAATACTAGAATTTCGCCTCTTCTCCTTTTCCTCCTCCTACTACCACTACTACAATTCTCCTCGTTCCCTCCTTCTCCTACTACTGCAACTACTACAATTTCGCCTCTTCTCTTTTTTCTTCTCCTACTACCACTACTACAAATCCCCTCGTCTCTTTTCTCCTCCTCCTCCTCCTACTACTACCACCAGTACTACGATTTCCTCTTATTTTCACTTCTTCTACTATATCTACTAAAATTTCTCCCTTTTTCTCCTCCTACTACGACTACTATAATGTCTCCTACTTCCTCCTCCTTTTATCACTACTGATGATGATGATGATGATGATGATGATGATGATGATGATGATGATGATATAAAACTCAAAAATAATGTATTCATTTGAGTTGTATTCAGTGGATGTAAGCCATGGTTGCATGAAAACATGCAATTTTTATTAAAACAATTTTTTTCGTTATTATTTTAAATGAGACTTGATTAACTTTCGATGATATTTGTTTTTATTTTTATTTTTCAGATGACAGGGAACCAAAGAGATATGGTAAACACTATTTTTTTAATTTTATTTTATTTCAGATTTCTTATTCTTTGTGGTTCTTTGAAGCATGTAGTCATGTGACAGTTTTCCCACATTTTTTTACACACAGCCATATGCGTTATTGTTGTAAGTTGCAAGCTATTTCACACTGTATCCTGATTAGCCTGTAGAAGAAAAACAAGTCAGTGTCTCCCTCTCCACATGGGCAGATAGTTGAGTCGGTTTTCTATCCTCCTCTGACCGTAACCGTTTTGATCGCCTCATTCCCGTCACATGAAATTGACTCCTTTCCATTGGACCGTAAGTGCTTCTAAACCAAGAGGAAGGGCCTCACAAAGACGGGAGTCTTATGTTTGTAGAACAGAAGCATTTTCTAGAACAGTGGTCTTGAGATGCTTTTAGGGGCTCGGTATGGGTCAGGAAGTTTCTCCTTTATGCCAATCGTTGAGCTGTTGATTCACAGTCATGAAAAAGATGACGTTCATCACAGGCAGCATTTGTGAAAACAACATTCCGTATTGATTTTATCAATTGTCTAAGAAAAGATACGTATTCTGTTTCAATCCAAAACATGAGATAACAATAGATAACAATAGATAACATCTATTTATGAAAAAATGTAATTGTTTTGTTGTCAGTATCTGCAGTTTTGAAAGCCAGATTAAGAATCAAAGGGCACAAATATATTTCCTCTCTTTGTGTGAGAATGTACAGGGCGCCCCAAAAGTCGAGCACTGTGTAGATTTTTATGAAAATACAAGGTGCCTTAAATAAGTTTTTAAACTTTTTCGCATGGGTGCTTTTATTGCTATTACAGACAATCAACTCTAGTCCCCTTTGAAGTAATCTCCTCCGGCTGTAATGCACTTGTATCGTTCACACAACCTTTGGAGGGCCTCATTGAAGTGCTCCTTTGTGAGCATGTCAATGACCCTCGTCCAAGCCTCTTTCATCTCCTAAATTGTCTCATAACGATAGCATCTTAGATTTTCCTTGAGCTTAGATACAAAACAAAAGTCACGGGGAGCAAAGTTTGAACTGTAGAAATGGCGGGCAACTGCCTTGATGGCTATCTTGGTCAAATAATCTTATCTTTTCTGGGCATCATTAGGGCAAACTTCTCGCAAATTTTCCGTATCTTCAGTTCCTCACAAATAATTGTGTGTACAGTTCCCACACTGACATCAAACTGTTCATCTATTGTCTCTATAGTCTCTATTTGGCCAATCAACTCTGGTGTTATGACTTCCTTACTCCTCCCACACCTCTCATCATCCCTAACAAACTACCTGCCTTCCTTGAATCTCTTATGCCACTCAAAAACTGATGTTCGATTAATACAAGATGATCCAAATGCAGTCTGAAACATTTCGTTCGTTTCAGTAGCATTTTTCCCCGTTTAAAATATAATTTTTTTATATCTTTCTTTTAAAGTGTCCTCACGTTCACATTGCATGTTTGTGATTCACAAGCTGTGATATTCAGGCTTTAATATAGGGCATTCCAATTCCTTCTGTGGCTGGTTATTTGAACCCGAAATCATAAAAATTGGTCAGTCATTTCATAAGTTGTATAGCAATAACATACTGAATTTTCAAGAATCTACGACAATTTAAATGCCTGTATAAAAACATGTCTGAAAACTTATTAAAGACACCCCGTATTTATAAATATCTATTTTATTCATAATAATCATAACATATGTTCAAATAGTCCGCCGTCTTCATTTGACACATGCATCAATTCACTTTATAAACTGTCTTTTATTCTGCTGATGGATTTAGCGTTGATCTTTTGATGTTCATTTTGTCTTAAGAATACGATATGCAGATGATTTGCTAATCGTTAACTTCTGGGTTATTTCCCTTGCTAATATCATGGGGCTCCTAGTAGCATTTGACAAAAACGATGGTTAATGTTTCTTCATCAATTGAAGTCTGTTATCGAACACATTTCTCGCGGTCGGCAACTGAGCCAGTTTCTTGGAAACGTTTGATCAAAAGACAAGGGTTTTATCGTTCAGGATGAGTGCAGTTGAATTCTCCATCTACAAAGTGTTATATAACCCATGTTTTCCAAGCATATAAACTAATTAAACTCTTTCTTGTATTGTTAATTTATTACGCATATCAAATTAAATCTGAAACACACAAAAAAAATGTTTATGGTGCACGACTTCTTAGACATCCTGTACAGTTGATTTTGATTTTTTTTTTTTTTTTTTTTTTTGTAGAGTTGTTATTATTGACTATTTGTATTTTGGGGGGATGAAAATTACTGTTCTCATCTTGAGTGTTATTCTCACAACGTTTCGGCCGATGTAACCTCCGACATTTATCAAGTGCGTTTTTGCCGAATCCGAGAATAGGTACGGAATATCGAATTATGAAATCCACAAGAGTAACTTAGCTTTCATTCGTTCATTCAAGTAGCCGTAGTGCAACAGATATAAGTACTCAGTAATAATCAATTCTAATGAACATTCTAGGTGAGTTGGAAAATTAAAAACTCAATGCAGACGATACTAAGAATACAATTACGATTTACTTGAGATTTCTACCCAGTCATGGCTTCACGGAACAATAAGAGCAAGCTACTCGTATAAATATGTGTAAAACGAGCACAGGGATACAAAACCGCGCCGATGCGACAGAAGGTGAGGCTTGGAAGACAATGTGTGATCTATAAGATTAGAATACGTTTACACTCTATTTAACTCTGTGTTAGTCACCTGGGTGTTCCAAATATGGGTAGTCCTATGAAGTGTTTATACACGCAATTACAAAAATGTTTATAGTTTTATTATTTTGTAAAATATCGTTGTCCTTTTGGTTGCAAATATATCTACCGTTCCTGTTGAACAGTTTTAATCACTTGTATCTTGTTGATAATAACATTAAATAATGCGATACAATAACATTAAATAATACGATAGAATAGATTATAAAATTAAGGAAATATTAAGATATTACATTAGCTAAGCTCATAGTTACAAGACTGAAATAATAATAAAGTGTCAATAACAAACTAACCCTAACCCTAACCCTGACCCTAACTAACCCTAATCCTAATCCTAACCCTAACTAACTTATGATAAAGGAAATACGAAAACATTAATTCCATATTAAATATCATAGAGTAGTCTAATGATGCATAATATGCGCTTATATACAAAATTTAATTTCCAATGGAAAAATATAAAACTATATAAATCATAAAATCATACCTTCGTTAGTCAGCTGAGGTGACTGGATACACCAGAAGGACAAAACGACGTCTACCTCCAAAGAAAACTAAGGTACAACTGCGTCATACCATATGAGTAAGGGAAGTACTGAGAGAAAAGTAAAAAATGTTGCCAACTAGGAATTATGAGCACTTAAAAAAAATCGGGGTGACAAAACACCCCATGAGACTAATGCAGGGTAAAGAGGGAGAGGTTACTGGTTGATACTTAATCTCCGGATTGGCAAAAAAAAAAAACTCCTTGCACAGGCGAATCCTGGCTACTTTTCTATATAAGTTGTTTAGCCTGGTGGAGGGAGCTCACCTACTTGGCAGCACGTTTATGTACTTATTCAAAATCATGATGCCTTCGATCAAGGAGTTTTAACGTGAATCCCCATGCAATACTCTACGTATACAAGAATCAAATATACACTGATACTCGTTTTTGCCTTGGGAAGAAATGGAATCGTCTTTACAATCTACTGTTAATTTCAATATATATATATATAGGGAAAGTAATAGATGCTAACATTAAAACACAAAAAAAAGTTATCTTTTTATATATGTTTGAACAATGTTCCATGTTGGAAAACTGCAGATAATCCCCGGTGGAAATATTTATTTTCTTATATTTGTTAAAAAAATTAACTTCCCCTTGATATCCTTAAAAGTAATCATGCACTATTGGACTTCGCTCTAATTCATATTTTTAGCCCTTTGCATAATAAACCATTATTTTAGCTCGACGCACGGGCTTTTTCTTCATATTTTAAGCCCTTGCATAATAAACCATTATTTTAGCTCGACGTACGGGCTTGTTCTTCAAACTCGTAATTTTAACAACTGAACGTAGAAAATGGTGTAAATCAATTTCAAGAACACTTCGAGAAAACCAAACTCTTTTCAAGAACCAATTCGAAGCATTTAACCAAATCTATCCTCCTAATCGAATCTGTCGGTGGGACGAATTCCAGCAACGGTGGTAATTCTCCCATTAGCACTTTCAAAAAGCGATGGAAATTCGATGCAAACAGTAGATGACCTCCAACCAACTTTAACTGTGAACAACTCGATACTTGGAAATCTCTCTACAGACATCTAACAAAAGTGGACGTTGATTTGGCACGAATATAGATTATTGGGTGCTAGCTTCGGGATGATGGATGGGGAACACTTAGAACGAAGCCAGCCTTCGAGTAAGATTAGCGGAAATGGTCAATTTACATACCTTGAAGGGCAACGGGTTGGGTATTTGACAGGTAAGAATGATTAGATCAATGAAAACTAGAAACGATTGGTACAAGGTGTTTGTCGATAAAATAAAACGAATTAAGATTCAGAGGTGTCTGCGATGGTGTATATATTGATAAGTAAATAAATCAATAAAATCTGTCGGCGGACAGAAGCAGAAAAGCACTTACTTTGTATGACAAACGTTTGTTAATAATATAAATATCTGTGATGCTATAATAGAGATTCAGAGTGTCATTTTCACAAGGTTTCGATCTATGTAACCTCCGACCTTCTTCAGGTGTATTTAGTCGAACTTGGGAATGTTTCGTCGAACTCGGGAATTTGAACAGAATTGTTGTTTGTCTGCATTAGAAAAATGTTGGAATAGTATTATTTTTTAAGAAAAACATATTATTGTTTCTGACATCCAATCACTATTAACATATCTATTCGGAACATTTTATTTTATGATTAAGGGATGCGATGTTCGATCAACACTGCTGGAGAGCCATGATTTAATATACTGTTTTGTTTTTAAATCCCCGAAACATGTTCGTGGTAGACAACTGATGATCCTAGAAATAACATTAAGACTCTTGTTAATTCAAGAAAGCAACTTGGTGCAGTGATTGCAGATAATTAAATGTCTTACTGACTAAATAGTTTTCTAACAAATGATAAAAAATATAAAAATGATATAAGGTTTTTTATATAGTTTTAAAATTTGAACACTTCCAAGACTATATATATATATATATATATATATATATATATATATATATATATATTCACCTGCAAAATATCTAGCTAATTTGCATATTCTTTTAAACATTCATTTTAATTAATTTTCTATTAGCTTTTTCGATTTTTTCATGGGATGATCATCTTAACTATTACATGCAGATATTCTATATAATTCATACTTGCATAATATTTGCGTAAAAAGGTTACAGTAAACACAAACTTCTTTCTATATATATTTATATATTCGTATATATATTTGTTAAGAAAAGTTAGCCTACCAAACTCCTCTGTCAGTTTCTGGTCTACAGACATGAAACTTTATACATAGAGTATTCGAACCTATGCGAAACTTCATATTTGAGTTTAACCATGGAAAATCGACGCAAAAGTGTAAAAATTAAAAAATTGAAATTTGTCAGGTGAAGGTCAAACGACGGCATTACGAATATGCATGCGTAACGTAATAGGCATTGGTTCATGTTTTAATGTTTAGCTTTGCAGCAAACATGTATTTATATGTCAGGCATTAATATCAAAGGAAAAAGTAAATCATAATGTAAGATAAACTTCTCGGTGTGGTGGCGTACGAATATTTTTTTTTTTTTTTTTACCTTTTAAATCATTACGATATATTGCGTCCAATATAATAAGAAATAAGAAATCTTCATTAATCAAAATGCTATATTTAAACGGATTTTACGACGGGGCAATGCCAGGCGGCCTGCTAGTATCTTATATACATACACATAGCTGACTTTATAAGTATAGATATCATTAACTATCTGTTAAATAATAGGCAATTATTTACTTTTACGTATAATATTTATAATTTCGAAAAAAATAAATTGGGTAAAACATAATAAAGACTGTTTATTATGAGATTATTATGTGGGCATTCCATCAGCAACACCACTACGAATAAGAACAACAACAACAACAGGATTTGTAATGAAAAGTACATGTTCGTATAAATTGGCCGTGACTAACTCACGCATAGGTATAACACATTAATATATTAATATATATTCGTCTCTCTTATTAGTCCTCGCTCAAATGTTTTAAATAATAATAATAATAATAATGATAATAATGATAATAATAATAATAATAATAATAATAATAATAATAATAATAATAGAATAACAATAACAAAGACTTTCGCTGGCGAGGACTACTAACTACTAACCAGTTATACAGTCGTTTTGAAATTTTCATCTCTATTTTTCTCGCTATGTACTGAATATTTGTTAATGAAACCTATATGAAATATTCTCCTTATTAAATTCTAAAGATGTTCTATTCTGGAAGAAGTTTAAAAAAATTTAATTTAAAAATGTTATTTTAAAGTTTTTGTTTAAAAAAATTAAGATTTTCTCATTATTCAGACCTTTAATCCAATGTCTTGCAAAAAATGAGTTGTGGTGTGAGGAGAAATATAAACTGGAATAGAGAGAAGGAGAGTTTAAAAAATATAATCTTAAAAAGATAAGATACAAGTTGGAAAAGCATTTCATCCAAGGCATGAAAATTGTTAAACAAAATGTTTTTACTATAGGCGTAAAAAAATAAAGGTACAAGATTCAATTTGAAATTTATTTATCTTCAAAGTGCACTTTTATAAATTTTACAAAGTAAGGTATAAAAATTTAATTTAAATTTAATCAAAAAATTACCTTGGATTTATTTTATGTAATGTACATTTTGTTGCAATTTAAAAACGTTATCTTTCATATTGCAATTAATGATATAGATATAAAATTTTCAATGATTTTTTAAGTGCAACAGAATGTACATTACATTAAATTTTCATGCCTTGGATGAAATGCTTTTCTAACTTATACAAAGATTGTTTGAGGTATTTGCATAATAGCTATTCCATAATACGGTGTCTCTACTATTTTTTCTGCTTAATTTAATAGGATGCTTATGTTTTTGTTTTTTTTTTGGGGGGGGGTCTTATTTTACTTCCTATATCTATTCCACTTCATAGTTGAAATTACTTGAGAGTGTTTTGTTTTTATTTTTATTTTTTTTTTAATTAATTTCCAGAAAAGAATTGAAGAATCCATATAACCAAAAAATAAAAAAAAATGTCAAAAGTAAAAACACAGAAATTAATCACAAATTAATACCAGAACGACCGATTCCTGTGAATGTCATTGTTCTTTGCAGACAGAAACCTGCTTGGAATTACAAGCAGCACACAAGACAATGTTTTCAAAGGAAATAAAATTGATGAAAATCTAATCTAAAAAAAAAAAAATAATAATCCCGTTCACCATTTTCCATTCCTCTCAGACTTTATTTCTATTTCACTGTTTTACAAAAAAAAATGATTCTAAACTTTATTGAATTTGCCAACATCGTATGGAATTGGATTTTAATTGATTTTCTTCCATACATATTATTCGAACGCAAAGTGTCTGCTAATGGACCAGAAGAGAAGGGTGCAATCCTCGATCGAATCATATCGACATATAAAAGAAACGATACTTGATGTCCCCCGCTAAACGCTGAGTTGTACAATGTAAACAACAAGGGTAATTAAGCAATCCGGAGTATTATGTGCCGCCTTCCCTTAAATCTTGGTGTAGTAGCCAATATCGACCCCAACATTCATCGATTAAAGTATATGCATTTATTATTGGTTCACTAGGTGCTTTCACATAGGTCATCAAAGATCTCCCTTGAAAACAGCCTGTGGTGTACCCTGGAAGCTGAGTAACAACACGTTCAAGTATTTTCGTCATTTTCATCTTTTGTCATCCTTATAAATCTTCCGTGGAGTTGTTTCTCTTTCCAATTTTCTTTTCTTGTCTCTCTCTGTTTTCTATTTGATTGATTTTTTCGGTGTCTCTCGCTGCAATGGTTATTCTTTCAGCGTTTTGCATTATGTATTTTCTAGTTCTTTTTTTGGTGTCATTCTCACAGTCTTCAATATTTACTAGTCCTCTCCCACCGTCTTTTCTTTTTATGTAGAGTCGGTTAACATCGTCCTTCGGGTGTAGTGCGTTGTGCATGGTCATGAGTTTCCCGTTTTCTGATCGAACTGTTTCAGTTCTTCTTTAGTTTACTCTATGAACGGTTAAGAGTATTTTACTAGTAATAGTGCCCATGTATTTATGCCTTTCATTAGATTTCTGCCATATAATTTTGTTTCGAGAAGTTTTCTTGGTCTCCTGCGGTTTTCCTTTCCAATTCTCTCTTTCATTTCTGTGACTTTGATGGCGTCTGCTTCCAATACTACTAAGTATTTATAGGCGTCTTCTTGCCCTAGTACCCTCATCTCCGTTTGGTTGGGTAATTCCATACCTTCTGTTGTCTCTAATTTTCCCTTTCTTATAACTAGTAGTGCGCACTTTTCCATACCAAACTTCATTTGGATATCCTGGCTGAAGATCCTGGTGGTATTTATTAATGTCTCTAGTTCATTTTGGGTCCTTGCGAAAAGTTTCAGATCGTCCATGTACATCAGGTGGTTCATTTTCTTCCTAGGTGTTAGAGAACTTCTATCTGGCTTGGCACTTTCTCGGTATATTGTTCAGGGGCATCATGGCTATAATGAACAGTAATGGTGATAGTGAATCTCCTTGAAAGATACTGCTTTGTATGTTAATTTCTATTATGTGTTGTCCGTCAGCTGCCAATTCCAGTCGCTATGTTCTCATCGTACTTTTAATCACGTTCATGATCCTGCTTAGTATTTTATACATTTTAAAACATTCTATTATCCATTCTTGAGGGGTCCTCTCGGACGCCTTTTTGTAGTCGATCCATGCCATTGCTAAATTCTGTCTTCCTCTTTATACTTCCTTTGGGATTTTTTGGTCTATATACATCCTTTCTATTCCTCAGGGAGAAGTCCACGATTATTCAGGTTGTGGTAGATTTGTTCCCTCAGTTGTGTTCTCAGCATAGAGGGTAAGCACGTGATAGGCCTATAGTTGCTGAGAACGGTTCTTTTCTCTGTGTCCTTCTGTCCAACGTATTTCCAGACATATTAAGTACTTTCAAGTAAAATTTTTAACCATTTCCGAGTCCATAAGCAACTCACACACACACACACACACACACCGATAAAGTTCCTTTTGGAACGTCCCTTTTATATGACAGAATGACTAGAATTCTATCCTAAACTTAAGCATGATAGACCAACGAAAACGTTATTGCAATCTGAAACTAGACAGACGGATGAAAATACTCTTTCAAAGTTAAACATGACAGACAAACAAATTTAATACATGATGGATAAACGAAAATGTTACATCAAAGTTAAACATGGCGGACCAAGGAAAATGCTATTTCAAACTGAATCTTGACAAATTTCTGAAAATGCTATTTAAAACTTAAACATAATAGACCAAAAAAAATTATTTCAAACTAACGCAAAGTAGAAAATGATTTGTTTTTAATCCTTTAAGATAAGGCAGGTGATAGATGCGTTGAATCTCTACGGTTCCAGATGAGCATTGTCTGAAGATAGCGGTTTTAACCTTACCCAAAGCAGGCCAGAGGATCAGTTGGCCAAAACATAGTAAAACAACAACTATGGAAGGCAGTAATTACTGGCGATACAGTTACGAAACTCAGCATTCCTATCCTGTCACGGTAAACCATTTGAAGAAGGCCAAAGGATTAAATGACCGAAACTTAGTAAGACAACAATAACTAGGAAGATGAGGATAACAGTCCGTAAAAAATGTATACACAAACTCAAGCATAACAAATTAATGAAAATATTGTTTCAAACGTTAGAATAACAGACCAACGAAAATGCTATTTCAAACTTAAAAATAACAGACCAACGAAAATGTTATTTCAAACTTTAAAATAACAGATCAACGAAAATGCTATTTCAAACTTTAAGATAACAGACCAACGAAAATGCTATTTCAAGCTTTAAGATAACAGACCAACGAAAATGCTATTTCAAAGTTAAAAATAACAGACCAACGAAAATGTTATTTCAAAGTTAAAAATAACAGACCAACGAAAATGTTATTTCAAACTTTAAAATAACAGACCAACGAAAATGCTATTTCAAAGTTTAAAATAACAGACCAACGAAAATGCTATTTTAAAAGTAAGCATGGCAAATTAATGAAAATATTATTTCAAACTAAAACCTGGCAGGAATTATTATTACGATTTTGGATGCTTCGAAAAAAATGCGCCTATTTGTGCACTTCTCAATGATGATTTTATTTCAAAATAAAATGAAAGTTCGACCGACAGACGAAACCCCTCATCGAGATGCGAAGATGCATCAAATAACGAATAAAATTTATTGAATACAAAAATCTTTGCAATAAAAACTGGAACACAAAGAAAAAGATATGGTTTCTTACGCAAAAGAATGGCTTCATCTGAAAAGATTTTGCAAGTTCAGGAAAACACGGTTGAGATTTTTTTTATTCTTTTACTTTTTGCAAAAACAAAAATGTGATCCAAAAAATCTTTCATGACGAAGAAAAAGCTTCTTTTCATATTTTTTGCAGAGTTTTAGAAAGAAAGCTTAGTAATTTTTTTCACTCGAAGAGAAACGAATAAAATTTATTTTTAACACTAAATGCAAAACGGAGGAACTAAAAAAAGCTCAGTTCGAAAAAAGCACAGCTATAAAACCTCGACAAAAAGTTATTTCTGAAAATATGGCATTTATATTAGTGAACTGATTTTTTTTTTTTACCTTGTTCACCCGAAACAAAGCATATTACTAATACAACGTAGAATGATGGTATTATAGTTGGTAGATTTATAGATAAGCAACCGGGCTGAGGATTTTTGGCAACCAGATGTTTGCAAACATTTAAATGTTTACCTTTAAATGTTTGCATTTAAATCCCTGCATGATTGTAAAGTCGTATAAAATAGGGAACGATCACTGAATTCCAAAACCACCGCTGTAATGACAGAAGCTAGTTGAATAGAAAATATTCAAGCGTCTTGGGATCCTTGCAGTGAAAGGCTGGGATTTTGCAACGAATAGAAGAGTAGGTCAGAGGCATTTTTATTGAAAGAGCAAAAAGCAATAAGTTTACTAGAGCACATCTCGTGAAAGTCCATGTAAAGCAAGTACATGTATGTCCGGTCGTAAAATACGCTTAAATATTATATTTTAAATCATGCAGATTTGTGTTAGTTAATATTATAATTATTATTATTATTATTATTATTATTATTATTGTTGTTGTTGTTGTTGTTGTTGTTTCTTCTGTTATTGTTGTTATTATTATCATTATTATTATCAAAATTATACTTATTTTTATTTTTATTATTATTATTATCATTATTATCATTATTATTACTATTATTATTGTTGCTGTTATTATTATTGATTGATTTTATTTTATAACTCCTCGTTAAAAATTAAACTACGGTTGTTGTTGGTGGACACTGCCGTCCATGGCCAATTGCGGACAGCAGCGGCCGTTGCGGCTGTGGCTAAAATATAAAAAAGCAAGTAAGGGAATGCGTAAATCAGTAACTATGATATTCGTTGTTAGCATACCCACCCGAAAATGCTTTAAGATCAAAAAATTGTGGGGTGGCGCTGTCGGTAGAAGAGAAGAAAGCTGTTTCTCACACATGCGTACACACCTGGCGACCATTGAATTACAGTGCATAATACATGTATTTATATCTCGAAAAGCACTTGCCTCTGCAAAATTTAAACGAGATGTTCTTAATCAGCATAGTCGAAAACCTATGCAAGTCGTCAACGTGAAGAAATTGCGGAGGTGGAACTCATTTAAAATTTTACCTCCCTCTCCAAAAAAAAGTAAAAACAAAGTAAAAAAAAATACAAAGTTAACGTGTGTGCAGACTAGTAAAAGTGGTAAAAACACAACTTTCTGTAGCCAATGTACTTTATGATCAAACTAAAGCCTAGTTAATCGGTGAACAATATAAAAGAAACGACATACAAGTACATACGCACACACACATGTGTAGGTTTTTCGATCCAATAAGTAAACTAAACACACGCACACATGCACCTACACACGCACACAGTTTTTTTGTTTTTTTTTTGGATCGAATAGTTAAACGACGTAAGTTTTATTTAATATGATGTATTTTATATTTGGTAAAATTTGTGAAGAGTGCTCTGCTTAACGGTTGTTGTAAAAATGGAGCGGAAATTTAAATTTCGTTCCGTTTTATTATTTTTTCATTGTACACTCGAAAAACGAAAGTAATCGAAAGAATAAGATTCAACAATCGTATATATATATATATATATATATATATATATATATATATATATATATATATATATATATAACAGAATTGTTTTATAGAAAAATATTTTATTGACAACAACGAAATAATTTAATTTATAAATGAAAAAAGTAAATTTAGTATATTTTTTGGTATTTTTTACATAAATCCAACTCCCCGTTCACATGGAAAATGGTTTTCGAGTATGCTTACAACGAATAAACATACCAATCTCCCCATGTTAAGAACGGCTTTCGAAATAGACACGCCCAACCGTCCCATGTTGAGAACGGTTTCCGGAAAAGACACGCCCAACCGTCCTATGTAAGGAACGGCTTTCGCAATAGAAACCCTAACCTCCACATGTTAAGAACGGCTTTCGGAATAGACACCCCCCAACCTTGTTAGCATATCCTAAAACCTATAAAGTTGACATGTCGAATGTGAACGATGAGTTGGACGTAATGTCAAAATGTACCGACTTTAATACGGACCGAAATTTGAATTTCCGTTCCATTGTTACCACAACCATAAAACAGAGCATTCTCCGCAAGTTTTACCTTAAAACCACAAATGGCAATAGCATTTCTATACAAAAATTTTGTTCAGGAGTGGTTTCTTAAAAAAAAAAACTACTTGATCGATTTATCTTGTATATTTTCATATAAAGATGCACGCACGGCAAGAAATGTAAACATACCGAAACCACATACAAACACACGCCCATACACGCACAAACACAAACACACACACAAACACACACATACACGCGCGCGTGTAAAGTTTTTCGATCGAATAGGTTACTGTTGTAAACACACACACAAATTGCTTTGGATCGAATAGTTAAAAATTGTATGTAACATTATGTATAATATTCTTTAGTAATTAATTTTAAAAAACAAAGTTAGCATTTATAAATCGAGCTAAGCACACAAACAAACGTATGTACGAATAAGGCAAGACACACATGCACAGAATCAGGAAATCGCTCGAATGGGGAAATAAAAGAGAAAAGAAAACATAAAATACGATATATATATATATGTGTGTGTGTGTGTGTGTGTGTGTGTGTGTGTTCGTGTGTGTGTGTGTGCGTGCGTGCGTGTGTGTGTGTGTGTATTTTGGCAGCAAGTAATTATTCAAGCACGTCTGATTGAACATGGCTGAGTTATACTTTTTTCCGATCTTTCGGGATATCTTGTCCGTTTGCTGGGGGTCCTTTTACTTTCAGCTGGCATGTTATATTGAATTGCGCCCAAAACCTGTTGTTGGGTCATATTCTTTTCAAGCGCTTTCTATAGGTTCCTCCGATTATCATCAGGAGTGATTGTTGTTGTTATCTTTTTTTTTACTTTTTACTTTTCCTTTGGGCTTGCTGTATTTATAATTGTTCAATCAGAAGTGCTTGAATATATATATATATAAAAAACATTTTCAGTGAATTATGTGTCAACAGAGAAGTGGTATCATAGTAATGTTTAAGAAGTTGGGTATAGTGTCGCCATATTTAAATTTTATTAAGCGTTCATTAATATAGGACGGAATTAGAATTCTAGAGTAATGGAATCTTCTGAGCGCAGCCAATCGCAATGGTTGGACGATACCAAGGGAGACGTTAGTAATTATGTCAGGGAAATCGGAAAGTTTATGCTTTGTCTGTGTATGCAGTAAACAGTTAATTCGGCGAAATACCAACAGCGCAAGAAATGTAGAATTGTACACGGTGTTAACTTGTAGAAGTGGTAGGACTTGATAATCAGAGAGAAAAATAGGAACTCTTTCCTCTGTAGATGTAGCGATCATGATGATGTTATTCCTAGGATGGAATGTATGATTTTATTATAACAAATAAATGTATGTAAAACGGCGTGCAAAAGTTACATAAGATGGTGGATAATGGTTTAGACATAATAAATTTATATGTGGAATCTGTTGTTGCAAACCTACGGTGATTTCGTCTAGAGGTGAATTTCTGAAATAAAAATATATAGAGAATAATTTGCAGTAAAAGAAAGACATTGTTTGTATTAAAATGGATGTGACAACAGACTATTCTTTACATTATTGTGACTCTCGAGTTTATATCCGACACAGACTCAGCTAATCAATCGAGAACCACATCAGTCTATATAAAAGCATATAAGATATTAACGGATATATACTCAAGACTCAAAACGATGAAAATAATATTCTGTTGTCACCGCTCTAATTATTATAGAGTTGTGATTTCAAAAGTAAAAAAATAATATTTGGCTGCCATCAGCTGAAATCGAAACAAAAACTGTAGCATTCAAAGTTGGGTACATTACCAACGTGACACGCATATGAACTGATTAAAAATAAATAATAAGATGAATGTATAAAATATATAACGATTTTTTTCCACTTTGACCTATTTTGGAGTCTTTAAGTTTCATTTTGACCGGCTAATAGCTCATAAATGAACGATCCATTAAAAAAAAAAACAATCCTTTGAGGTCCCTAGCGGTATTCTGAGACTTTTGATTTTGGAAGAGATAAAGTTTGAAAATATGGAGACAGACATATAGTATTTTTTTTTACACAGTGATCACCACTTATCAAGGCCCGGAAGCCACTCAGGGATAAGGGTTATTGCAAGTACATTACGTTAGTCTGGAGATTTGATGAAGTGTTTACTTAAGGGGGCGGTTCATTAGGAATTTGTTAACATTGGACTTGAAGACATCCAAGTTGTAGTCCGGTGGGAAGCAGGCAGACCGAACGAACAGAGTTCCACAGGCGTACAGTTCTAAGAAAGAAGCTTTGTTCATGGAATCCGCGTTTTGATTTAGGCACAGATATAGAGTGGGGGACATTTTTCACAGTGGATTCAGCTAGACGGGTGTTTTTCGTGAAAGATTGGCGAAGGGGGGACCAGAGATTGGAGTTCAGACGAGCACCTGCCATGGAAATAACAATAAAACAAGGATAGGCTCGCAATGTCTCTTCTGTGGGAGAGAGGTTGCAGGGTAGAGAAAAGGGCATCCCCCACTAAGCCACGAAGTCTATTTTGTACTCTGTCAAGGCAGGATAGGCTGTTTTTTGCATCTCCTGCCCAGATATGGCAACAGTATTCCTTCCCAAATGATCACACATCTAGTACTTGCCAGGATCAACGTTGCCTAACTTCGGTGATCTGACGAGAACCAGTGTGTCAACGTGATTGTTCCGTACTTGTGTGTAAATATACGCAGTTAAATCGCAAAATTTGTTATATATATTGTACTTCTTTGAAATATTCTTAGTGGCACTGAACATTTTATTTAAATGATTGAAGTAATATGTTTTCTGAAAGATAATCTGCCAGAAATTCAAAACAACTTCATTTAAAGGTCTTGAAGTTTTTCTTAAGAAGATTCGTTTCATTTTAAAGTTGTTCTGAAAAGATTGATTGAATGATGACTACAAACTAATTTTAATATTTATTTTTAATTTATTTATCCTACAATCATACTTATCGGCCGATCTGTTGCTTTATAATGTGCTATATAGATAGTACTGGATAAACTAAAGACTAATATGTGATTACGCAATCTAGTCGCGTAACTAATCAAACTCCTATTTCAAAAGTACTCTCTCTAATGCCGCTTGAATTTGGGTATTTAGTTCTTTCTACCGCAAGAACTATGACACAAGGATCGTAAAGTGGAATTGAAAAAGGTTTGATATCTTAGAACTGCACAGAACCCGTCTAACACCGCAATCAATAGGGACCAGGAAATTACAGGGATTGTATAATCTGTGTTGATTTTGGGACCCACTTGAATGTGATCGTCTTATTAAATTAGAGCTAACAATCTAATATGTCTTATATAGAGACGAAAATTTATAATAACAGAGTTTTAATGTATTATTTGGTTCATGCGGAATACTATTCTCACCTCCAGTGCTAATTCCACAGCGTTTCGATCGATGTAACTTCCGGACTCTTTCAGGTATATCTTGTGAAAATCCAGAATCTTTCCTTCGAACTCAGTAACCTACACGGAATTCAAAACGGAGTCCTTGCGCAGGAACCGTTGCATAGTGGATAAAATACTTAGCAAAATTCAGTAGTATGTTACACTTTTCTGGTGTTGAAGGTCCAATTCTCAGTGAAAGCGACACTCAAAATGCAATTGAGAATTACTTATGTGTGGCGGAACTAGAGCATGCTCCCATTCGTGCGTTAAATAAAGCATTCTATTCGAAATACCGTGCAGATTTTGAGTTCAATAGAAAGATTATTGAGTTCGACAAGATATAATTGAACAAGGTCAAAGGTTACATGGCTTGAAACGCTGTAGAAAATAACACTGAAGATGAAAGCAATAATCCTAATAATACCAATAATCCCAATTATCTATCCTCGCCTCAGAAATTTACAAGTTTTAGTTTTCGCAAATAACCTTCTTTGCAATACTCTTGGAAGTTTGTTGAAAATGCCTAATTTGAGGAAATTATCTCAGAGACAAATTAATGAAAAACTTACACTGAATTAGGCATGGATTGTCTTGCTTAAAATTGAAACCATACTCTATCTAAAAAAAGATCAAATAAAAAAATCGCATGCACGAAAATAGACACATTTTTAAATAGATCGAAAGGCCTAGTGGGATAATTCGTTGTCTTAACTAAATACTGTTTTGTTTTGATTTTTCTTTGTTTATTTCTTCTTATTTTTCTTGTTTTTTAACTGTGGTATTTTTTATATATATTATTTTATATTCCGTGGGCATTTTCTATTTTCCTCTTTTTTCTCTTTTCTCTTTCTTCTGCGCACAAACGATGGAATTCATTTTCCGAATTAATTCCAATGTCTGCGGAGACGCGACTGCAAGAACGATTTTATATTAGAATGTTGTGACAGATCAATAAAACAATATATATATATATATTTATATATATATACATACATACAGGGTGGAAAAAGAAAGCCAAAAAATTGACAAAAAGTTTCAAATACAATAATTGTAAGGAATTTTTCATTTCAAAGAAATTAATTTGCGAAAATATTCTTTATACTATTTTCCTTTGAACTTAAAATTTATGATATTTTTTATGATTTGGTTTCTCAGCTTATTATGTTCAGTTTTTTGGGGTTTTTTTTTGCTATTTCTTATAGGAAATTAAATTAAAGAGTCTCATGCTTGTTTCGTATATCTCAGCTTAAAAGACTAACCATGACTAGCCACAATGGAAAACAGTGAAACGACTAAACCAACTCTAATGGCACTATCATCTTTTTCTTTATATATATATATATATATATATATATAGAGAGAGAGAGAGATAGATAGATAGATAGATAGAGAGAGAGAGAGAGAGATAAATAGATAGATAGATAGATAGATAGATAGATGTAGATATAGATATATATAATGTATACACACACATACAGGGTGGAATGATAAAAGTATCGCCCTAAATAAAAACACATTACAACTTTATTTTAAAACTT
>NC_136498.1:21545480-21560480 GCF_053919585.1 Euprymna scolopes
CAATTACTATTACTGAAAACATTTGTCTTTAAAAACGGAGGTAATTTTTTTAAACTATCATACCGGTTATAGCTAGTTAGATGACCACATTCCTTGTTCGGTATCAGGTAGGTTCATTCCACTGTCGGATCTATGCTGCGGGTTGCTTTATCTGTGTAAGTTAATAGGCATTCTTGTGTTTGGCGTGTTTACTCAGTTGGTAGAGTGCTCACCTAGCATGCAAGAGGATCAGGTTTCAAGTGCCGAGTTCCGATGTGTCTTACTGATGAACCTAAATGAGGGCGAGTCTTGAACTTCCAGGCTGTTGAGGGGGTCTTAGCTCGTGAGCTGTAACGTTGTAAATAATTATATATATATATATATATATATATATATATATATATATATATAGAGAGAGAGAGAGAGAGAGAGAGAAAGAAACCATAATTTTAAAATAATTGTTCACAATGTTCATACGAAGAGAATACAGAATAAAACCGCAATATGTCCTTTTACATCTGTTCGACGAATATCCTGGTGAATTAGTTTTTAATTAGTCTGAATGTTTTTTTTTCTTTCATTACATACGTTTAATTAGAAAACACTACTTTAGACATCAATATCGTAAGTTGATTTCGTATAGAATGTCTAGCGAGATGAACAAGAGATAATCTTATACCTACGATAATTGACTGTATGTAAATACCCTGCACATCATTCATATATACATGTTTATAATGAATTAATTATATGGTCGCATATCCATGCATGTATATTGTATATATGTGTGCATACATATATTATTAGTATCTATATTCCATATATGTGTGTATATAAGTGTATTATATATTTATATATATATATATATATATATATATATATATATATATGATGAAAATAATGGAAATAGTATTCCGACAAAATAGAGAAATAAAAAGGAACAAACCGTATTATGTGTTCATCAACGTTTCGTCTTTATTTCGAGATGATCTTATACCTACGGAGGAAGTCTCGAAATAAAGACGAAACATTGATAAACACATAATACGGTTTGTTCCTTTTTATTTCTCTCTCTATATATATTCGTACGTATTATTTATATATATATATATATATATACATATATTTAGATATATTTCAATATATGTAACATATGTGTCACATTATATGTATATATATGTACATATATAAGTTTTTTATGTATGTATAATTTATATGCACGTGTAAGTTTATATATATATATACACACACAGATAGATAGATATATTTATATAAGTATATATTTTATTTATGTGTATGTATATATATATGTATATATGAATATAGAATTTATATATGTATGCACGCACATACATATACATGTATCTCTTTTTCTGTCTCTCTCTTTCTTTCTTTCTTTCTCTCTCTCTCTCTCTCTCTATATATATATATATATATATATATTTAACATAAGCCCATATAGTGTACATATATGATATATATATGTATATATAGATAGATAAATAGATAGATAGATATAGATAGATAGATAGATAGATAGATAGATAGATAGATAGATATAGATATATATAATTGATATGTAGTTTGCTTGAAGCATTGTGTGGGATAGGTATTTAGGAGAGATTTGGAAGGCAATCACAATACGATATAGTCGGTTTTGATGAGAGAAGACGAAAACAAATGGCGATTTACAAATCAATGAGTACATACATATATGTCTATATATACATATATTTATTCAATTGTATCCAGCATGCTTTAAATCGAACTGTAACATCCACCATTTGAAAAGGGGAATTTTTCCCCGAAATATAATGGATATGTCACAGACATATCAAGTAAAACATTTATACTTAATACAATTGAATAAATATATGTATATATAGACATTTATGTATGTACTTATTGATTTGTAAACCGCCGCTTATTTTTGTCTTCTCTCATCAACACTGACTATATCTCATTCCTCGCATTGTGCTAGCCTTCAAAATCTCTACTACATATATATATATATATATATATATATATATATATAAATATATATATATATAACATATATATGTGTGTGTGTATTTGTGCGTTGTTGTTAAAGTTGTGGACTGTTTTCTCGCCGTGCTTGTATTTTCTAGTGGCCCTGGACATTTCCGTGCAACTGGATGCACATGACTCGGCGCCAAATATTATGCACACCTTGTATTCACTGTAGACTCAGTATACAGCTATCCTACCTAGGACTATCCATTATATATGTTGACTGAAATATAGTCTGTATAGCTCTTAAGATCGCGATTGTCTTTAGTTTCTGGAACCGGCCGTCTGTGAAATACAATATCAGGGCACTACTTTCCTAACGACTATAACAGTGTTGATTTTAATCCAATATAAATAAATTCCTCTTAGCAGTCCTCTTAAATAATTACTGTTTAACCAGTTACAAACTCCGTTTTAATCCCTCAGTGTTTCATCCTTTACCTGTCAAAATTCAATAACCATTATGCTCGAGTGGCCTTTTGGCCTTCATGAGCACCGAATCCTTTGTAAAATATAAACTTACAGTAACACCCACCCTTAATATTTGGTTTTAAAAAGATTTTCTGATTTGGTTTTAGCGAATACGATTTCACATCGAATGTTAACTTTTTGTTTGTTTCAGTAATTTCAGCCTCAAAGAAATTAACAATGAATAGTTCCAAGTTCGAAACAAAGATGTAAGGTCAGATGATCCGGCCCGGGGGAATGGATGACTCTGTCTCCGTATTGCGGACATTTTGTCTTGAGGGGTTGATAGGAATCCCCATGTTTGTTCTTTCCCCCTCTCTTACTCGAAGCACACACGCAAGACCACTCCGGTAATTGTTTACTGTTTCGCTCTCCGTAGACTGGAGCAATATTGGTAATGTCAGCCACGAAGCGGAAACAAAGGAAGTTTTATTTGATTATCATTGCCAGCAAAGACGTGTCTTTGCTTCCAACTCAAACCGAATTGCCTGAAGAAAAGAATTGTGTGCTTTCCTCCTATCATTCAGAAATGAAATACTCTTGGCTTTGCACTCTGAAAATCTTTAGCAGGATGCTGTACTTGGAATTATCTTCTCTCCTTCTTTCTTTCTCATTATTTTTCTTTACCAACTCTCTCGCCTTTTCTTCCCTCCTTCGACCTCGCCCTGAGTTTAAACAAATAAATTTATAAAATTATTTATGGCAGCTCTAAGAATTCACCGTCAACAAAATTTTGGCGTACGATCGTTTCAAAGATGAAATATATTGTTTTATTTACTGGTGATATGACTTTTAAGTCGGCACACTTTAAAAATTTTCACAAATCTAGGTCAAGCAGGAACACTATTATTTATTTTATATTCAGTTATTATACGGAAAACATGTACATAAATTAATGATAATTCGACGTATAATCAAAATAAAAACAACAATAACACTAATAAAGGAAATATCAAGCTTGATATGAATTTACTAATACAGATGACAGTATAAATCATTTTTATAGGGACCACCTGAAACTTTTTTGCAATAAAAAGATAAAAGAAAGAGACGCTAATAAGCACGACAACAATCTTCATTCAGGATATCTGAATGGAATCCCGGATGGAAAAGTACGCACTGCTAGTTATAAGAAAGGGAAAACTGGAGGCAACGGAAGGTATGAGACTATCTAACAAAGCGAAGATGTATACACTAAGTAAACAGGACAGCAATAAATAAGTGGGAGGTTTTTATGTCGATATCATCAAATCAACAGCTATGAAAGAGAAAATTAGTAAGGAATGCCTAAAACAACAAGAAAACCAAAGACTAAACTATATAGTAGGAACATAATAAAAAGTACGAACGCATGGACATTGTCGGTACTTAGATACTCTGACCAGAAGACCAGGAAACTTACGACCATGCATTACACGCAAAGGAAGACGCTGACCGATTCTACATGAAACGGAAAGACGGGGGAAAATTACTCGTTTGTGTAGAATACTGTGTGAATGACACAAAGTAAACAATTCGAAAATTACATAAGGCAAAACACAGAAATGCTAATCACTTCAGCACGAGATACTGTAATAAACGAACATGATAGAGAACAGGCAAATGTTAAGACAGGAAAGACAAATAGGAAAAAATAACTACATGGATGTTTCAATACTATGACAATAAATGAGAATACTTGGAAATGGCCTAGAAAAAGAAACCTTCACAGAGAAACTAAATCCCTAATAACATCCGCTATTTGAACCAATTATATCAAAATAAAGATCGGAAAGTCACAAAAAAATGCAGACTGCGAACAAATAGACGAAACCATAAACTAAATAATAAGCGAATGCAGGAAAGTAAACTAGCAAGAATATGAGAATATATATGATCAAGTGGGTTAGGCAGTACACTAGGAACTACGCAAACAACTGCATCTTGAACACTCAGACACAAAAGCACAAACCGGCAGCAATACTTGAAAAAATCCTACAACATATGAGCATGCAAACTAAAAAGCTAATGACCCGGTGTCATAATAGTTAACAAGAAGGAAAAGTTTTGATGATAGATCCTAGTGTGCAATAGTATTCTGGATAACGCCGGAATTATTACTGGTTGTGCATACACACATATGAAGCTGGATGCACACACGCAAATATCAAAAATCATAACAATTGAAAGAAGTGTGCAGAAGCTTTGAAATCAATATTGTTCAATTGACAAGTTTTTAAAACATTCATACTGAAATTTGGCCTTGGATGAATTTAATAAGCGCCAGTTGAATGCAGCATAGAAAAACGAAATTCCTATCTAAATTTTTTGTAAATAAAAACAAATGCCAGCCAAGAAGAAAGAGTTAAAGAGAAGACGGGCACCGAGACGACCAGTTGTCATTTTGTGCCACCCACAACACTCCACCAGGCCCCACCTCTCTCTCTCTCTCTCTCTCTCTCTCTCTCTCTCTCTCTCTCTCTCTCTCTCTCTCTCTTCATAGTAAATTGAGAAAGAATTGGATAGAAAATAAATTGTCATTCCTTTTTATAAACTTACTTCAAGTGTTTGTGTGTGTGTGTTTGTGTGTGTGTGTGTTTGTGTCTGTGTGTCTGTGTGCGCGTGTGTGTGTGAAATAACTAATTGTCTTATATACATTCGTCAAGAACTTGAAACTCTATTCAACAGATTAAATAGACGACACAGTTAAAAACTAAAGAAATACAGCATAACGTAACATTATCTCAGCAAACCACTGGGTGAAGATAAAGGAAATTGAGAAGCGAAGCAAACACATGGAATTAACCAGAGAACTGCAGGTGATACGAAAGATGAAAAATGTAAGATAGCACAATCAATAATAATAGTAGGACATCGAAAAAGAATTGGAGAGATTGGAATCAGAGAGGTAACTAAGAAGATACAAAAGATGACACTAATGAAAACAGATGAAATATAAACGAAACTCCTTGAATGTAGAAACTAATAGACATGACATACAAACCCTAACCAGACATATAAAAACTACAACAGAAGTAAAACGAAAAATAGAGGAACACCAAATAGAATCTAGAAAACTGACACAGTATTATTATAAGTTAACCATTACTCAAAACAACTGTAGTGACGGAATCAACTAAAATTACATCAAATAGTAGTGAAGACTCAAGGAGAATTGAAAAACCGAGGAGAGAAATCACTAAGCAAATAAATGAGTGCGAAGATAATTCAAGCCTTGGGGTGGGGGCATATTGCCACTTAAATTCCAGTGAATAACAATGCCCGTTGCCAGCGAGAAATTAGCGGTAATCGGCTGTTGCTAATTCATCTGCAAATGTTATCGAAAGAATTAGAGAGTACTAGAAATCTGAGGGGACTTGTTGTCATCTAGATTCCAGGGAACACCATAGATTGTTGAGAGAGATAAATATTTGATGATAGATTCTGTGAAAACTCTTAGTGAAAACAAATAATAAATTTTAGTGTCGGCATCGACTGGCACCAAATAGTAATGAAATTTCAAGAAATATGGTAATATCGATAAATGGAAAGCATTAACCACACGCTTTGACAATGACCAAATACAATTTTTAAGACCAAACTGTTTCAAAATAAAGCCAACTTTGTAGTTATTTTTTTTTCGTTATCTCCATATAACACTTTATCTACGTATCGATTTGGTGTGTAACGGTTTAATGTCTTCACAGATGCTTTTTCTCACATTTGAAGTTGGTGCAGATTACATGTGGTGTTGAGAATTGATAGCAATAAACAAAAACATGTATCAATAGCATATATCGTATTGATATCAAAATACATGTCTCTGATACAAGTGTACATAGAATCCATGCTTTTGTTAAATTCTTGGAACGTTTAAATGAATTTAACTCGTATCTATAATATAACTATATAATTATATATATATATATATATATAATTATATATATATATATATAATACGCATCAGGTTCGTTTGAAAGCCAAATTATAACGCAATATTACGAAAATAAACAAATATTTTACTTGTTTGAAATTTATAATTTAAATATATTTCAGAGTCAAATTATGAATTTCAAACAAGTAAAATATTTATTTATTTTCGTAATATTGCGTTGTAATTTGACTTTCAAGCGAACCTGATGAACATTTTATTTTATTCAAATAAAATCAATGGTTCTATAACAAAACTCACACCCCTGAGGTATATATATATATATATATATATATATATATATATATATATATATATATATATATATATATATATATATATATATATATATATTTATCATTAAATAAATCATTGTCGGGGAGTGCAACCATTGACTTTGCCTTGTCCTGATTTAAAAATTTTTTGATGACGGCACTTTATAGGAATAACGTATTTGTTGCTACAAAATAACCCAACTAAACACCATTGAATAAATATTTGAAAATATAAAGATCTGGACGTATAAAAAAACTTTTGCCAAAATTATTAAACACGAAATTGGTTGATATGCCGTAAAACAAAATAATCAAAGCAAACGTAAATAAATATTGCACGACGTAAACAGATTAAAGCATTAATTGTTTGTTTTTATTACAAATGTACTGGATTCAACATTAAATAACTCAAAACGTATTTAAATGCTGTAAAACAGAAACAACCAAACCAAAAATAATTCATAAATATTTGAAAATATAAATCATTTAAAGCATAAATAATTTTTTCCAAAATTAGCCGATTCGGCATTAAACAACCAAAAGGTGTTGATATGCCGTAAAGCGAAACAGGGAAACCTAACCAAACCATCCAGACAACACGGTTTAGTACGAGGTGGCTTAAGTAATTTCCAGACTTTATTCGCGTGGGCACTTTTATTCATAGTACACAATAGAAACTCTACTCCCTTTCGAAGTAATCATTTCCGGCTGCGATGCCAACATCTTCTGGAAGACCCCATGGAAGTCCTATTGTGTGAGAATGTCAATGATCCTAATCAAAACTCTTCATCTCTTCAACTGTCTCATAATGACAGTCTCTAATGTTTTCCTTGAGCTTAGGGAATAACCAAATGTCACAAAAAGCAAGGTCTGGACTATAGGAAGGATAAGGAATTGTCCTGATAACCATTTTTGGTCATTACAACGTCTTTCTTCCTGATCTTCTCTGGGAACTCTTGGGACAAACTTTGCGCAAATCTTGCGCATCTTCAGTTGCTCGCAAATAATTGTGTGTACTTTTCCCACATTGGCATCAAACTGTGCACTTATTGTCTCTATAGACACACGACGGTCCTTATCTATGAAATTCTTTATTTGGCTAATCGACTATAGTGTTCTGACTTAAATTCTTCCTCACCCCTCATAATCTCTCCCAGACTCACTGCCTTTCTTGGATCTCTTATGCCACTCAAAAACTGATGCTTGATTCATGTAAGATGGTCCAAAAGCAGTCTAAAGCATTCCATACGTTTCTCTGGCATTTTTCCAAGTTTAAAACAGAATTGTATTGCATATCGTTCTTCTAAAGTGTCATCACGTCCAGATTGCATTTTCGAAGAACATCAGCTGTGACAACCAGAGAATATGTTGCATTCCATTTCATGCTGTAGCGGTTCATTTAAATGTAAAATCATTTTTTTAAATGGTCAATCATCTTATACGGTGAATAGTAATAACATACTGAATTCTGAAGAGTCTACAACAATTTTAAATGCCTGTACAAAAAAGTCGGGAAACTTATTTAAGGCACCTCGTAAGTATAGATGAAACTGAAGACTTGAACACGTTATGCTTTGAAAACGCTCCAAGAACCGTTTCTGTTATCAGATTAACGTTCGGAAATAAAATACAACCAAAGTAAATTGACTTTCTAAATTTCTGCGAATTCCTAATCTCATATTTAAACTTTTCCGATTTGAACATTGACGTATTTTATTAAATCTCTTATGAGAACATGGTTCTCATTCCAGTTCTCGCTTGGAGACATTTTCCTCGTAATTCGCTCTCCTGGTATTATTTACAAATCTTTAACTAATCCCGGGGATATGCACTACATTCCCAAGGTCATAAACACATAACCTCTAAGCAACTAGATTCAATTTAGCCAATATTTTATTCCCCAGCAGTTTATAATAATGATATTACTTCGGCTGGCATATAGAGTTGGAATATGTGTGCGTTTATATTTGAATAATGAAAGAAATTCTGTCGGCATTAAGTACATAATCCCAGATATGAAAATGACTTTCTTACAATCTTGCATAGATATTGCAAAAGCGTGATTATGCTAATACAACATTGCGTTTCCCCACTAATGCCAACCATGTTTAGAAACTAACGTTCATTTTTATTGGCCAGTAAAATGATGAGAGAACTAAAAGTAGAAAAGAACAACACAGAATGGAACAATTCTTTACTCTATAATAAAATTCAATGTGTATTTATTTGTATGTGCACACACACACACACACATATATATATATATATATATATATATATATATATATATATATATAAAGCACTATGTCTGTCTGTCAGTCTGTCTCCATATTTTCAAACTCTATCTTTTCCGAAACTAAAAGTCACAAAGCTGCTCGGGGGGGGGGCTCAAATGATTAGATTTTTTATGAATGGTTCTTTTATGGATGTTTAGCCGGTTAAAATAGCCTTTAAGAGGTTAGAATAGGGGTGAAAGCTGAGAAAATCGTTATACATTTTGTACATTCATCTTAGTTCATTTTTAGTCTGCTCATGTTCGTGTCACGTTGGTACCGTGGTAACGTCACCAGTTTTGAAGGCTACAGATTTGCTTCCAGTTTCAATCCTAGCTGATGGCACCCAAATACTTTTTTCTTTTCTTTTGAAATTACGACTCTAATAATGTATACGAAATCTTGACGGATTAAAATATCATATTTAAGCTTATTTTCCGACCAGACAAAGCCGGGCGCCCCCGCTATATATATATATATATATATATATATATATAACTGTTTAACGGTACAGAACTTACACATTGCTTTTAACAAACAAAATGGCCGAAAAACTCGAGGGGCCCCTTTCATCAATAGACTCATCAGGAGTTAATCGTTGATCATAAAATAAACAAACAAATCAAATAACTCGTAAGAATATACTTATGGGGTATACGTGTAAATTTTACCGAGGGAGAGGGAAACGGGTGGGAATACGAATAAAATATATACAATAATATAAAATATATACAATAATATAAAATATTTACAATAATATAAAATATCTACACTAATATATAATATATACAATAATATAAAATATATATAATAATATAAAACATATGCAATAATATAAAATATTTACAATAATATAAAATATTTACAATAATATAAAATATATACAATGGTATAAAATCTAAACAATAATATAAAACACATACAATATTATACAATATATACAATAATATAAGATATATACAACAATATAAAATATATATACAATAATATAAAATATGCAATAATGTAAAATGTATGCAATAATATAGAATATATACAATATTATAAAATATATCCAATACTATAACATATGCAATAATATAAAATATATACAATAATATAAAATATATGCAATAATATAAAATATTTACAATAATATAAAATATATACAATAATATAAAATATATGCAATGGTATAAAATCTATACAATAATATAGAACACATACAATATTATAAAATATATACAATAATATAAAATATATACAATAATATAAAATATGCAATAATGTAAAATATATGCAATAATATAAAATATATACAATAATATAAAATATATCCAATACTATAAAATATGCAATAATATAAAATATATACAATAATATAAAATATATGCAATAATATAAAATATTTACAATAATATAAAATATATACAATAATATAAAATATATGCAATGGTATAAAATCTATACAATAATATAGAACACATACAATATTATAAAATATATACAATAATATAAAATATATACAATAATATAAAATATGCAATAATGTAAAATATATGCAATAATATAAAATATATACAATAATATAAAATATATACAATACTATAAAATATGCAATAATATAAAATATATACAACAATATAAAATATATACAATAACATAAAATATATGTAATAATGTAAAATATATGCAATAATATAAAATATATACAATAATATAAAATATATACAATAATATAAAATATATACAATACTATAAAATATATACAATAATATAAAATATATACAATAATATGAAATATATACAATAACATAAAATATATGCAATAATGTAAAATATATACAATAATATAAAATATATACAATAATATAAAATATATACAATACTATAAAATATATACAATACTATAAAATATTAGTACATGGGCAAAGGAAGGGTTAAAATGTATCCCAAAATAATTCTAATGATCTGATGATCTGACGAACTCCTTCTGTCGAAAGAAAGACGGTCTGCGTAGGAGAATAGAGACTGACTCCAAAATCCGCAAATGATTTTGAGAGTAAGCCCGATGCAAAATCCTAAAGCACTCCATTTTATACGGATTGGAACACATTGGATTTTCATGGAGGTGTTGGCCAATGACAGATTACAAGGTGGAAGAAAGCGGGTAAGAGCGACAAAGCTTGCCCAATCTTATTTTTACTGGAACATGTTGGTTGACTTGTGTCTGCAAATTTAAGGAGGTTTGACCTACATAGACAGCATTTTTCTTTTTCATTGTCATTTCACTGTTTAATAGCACCTAAATCAACCTTATCAATCACGACAATAAAACTCGCACTGTGAGGAAAATATAATTACGACATACAACTAGTTACTACTAATGACTATGTGGTAAATTTAATGCTAAACTGAAATGTCTTTTTTTTCAAATAGGGAGTTTGTGCCCCCTAAAATCGCTTTAATATTACAAAATAATCTTAAGTAAGAGAATATTTTATTGATATTTAATATCTATTACACCCCACACACACACATACAAAATCGGAGGTATTGAAATTTTCACAGACGTCTTTCATCCCCTCTTTACGTTGTGTACATGAACTTAACTAAACCAAATATAATCCACATTGTGCCGCCTCTCATCTAGCGAATATGTTATATTCAATTATCAACTATGAAATGTGCCCATGGTGTGCCCCCTAAAATCTCTTTAAAATATTCGAAAGAAAGTGAAAATGGAGGAATATTTATTAATTAGAGTCTAATACATATTGTTAAAACATTTTAAAAAAAGTGGAGCTATCGGAATTTGAAGGCTCTACTTCCCTTTTGCGTTTTCTTTATTTAACTTAAAATTAATCGATAATGCCTAGTTGTTATTAACCCTGGTTGAGCTATTAGGGTTAGGGTTAGTTGGGTTTCTCCGAAAAAAATATCAAATTTATAGGCGCATTCTCAGCCGCCAATATTTCCCCGTCATAAGAAGACGAGATACAGCGCCTAGTATTCCTAAATATTCACCCATCTGGTAGTAGCCAGCTTCAACGTTGCTTAACTAAATTAAGTTCACTATAATCAACAATACGAGCCCTTTTGATCCCGCAGATATGTTTCAAAAGGCATAATGATCGGTTAATTAGTTTAATAGTTAAATCTCATCTGCCTGTTTATAATATAAATCTGATCTGTTTATTTAAATGTATGTATGTATGTATGTATGTATGTACGTCTTCCTAAAACGTTCGACAGAGGCGACAGATTTTCATGAGATCAGTATCGTTTTGAAGCTCGACCTCTCGAACAACAAATACCGAAAATTTGGCTAAAAACATAAATTCCTTTACCCTCAACTGGGCACTTTTCTACAAAAAGGGGTCGCTTTTTTCGCTGATATTTTCGAAAGTCATCTCATCATTTACCTTCACTACTTCTAGTTTGATGATGAACGCTACGGCAAAAATATCACGTTTTTTTTTGTTTGTTTGCTTCTTTTTTCACGTTCTTTTCCTCCTTCGCGGTACGGGTTCAAGCCTGCCTGCCTACTACAATTATTTTTTTATCCACACACACCTCCAAACACCCGGGAAATACCGGGCACCCAGGCTAGTATAAATCTATAAAAATGTACACATGATTAACGATATATGCATAAATATAAATAATATTAAAATGAATAAGGAAACTATAATAGAGCTTGTGTGTCTGTATCTCGTTCACCAGAGCTACGTCACATACACCAAAGATATCTTATATGCTCAGATAGTTTACGTTCTTACTATTGGGAATAATTTAATAAGAAAGAATATATGAGCGCCTCTGGTGCATATTTGGTTGTGCTTCTAAAGTATATCTATGCTGTCTCTGTCTGTATCTCTATCTGGAGAAACAATCGACAATCGTCGCGTAGCCAGGTCAGCGATCAGCAGAACTGAAGTGCCTTCTTCAGGGAGTAAGCCTGGGTAATTTCTACGCAGATCCTGAGCTGCCCAGACATGAGGATTCCCCTTCTCGGCCTCGTTCATGTAGTCTAAAGGAGAACTGGGCGATACATTGAGAATCTGTTTGACTACAGGAGCCTCCGGAAAGAAGTAATTGTGATATCCAACCGCTTTAAGAACTCCATTACATACAAAGTTGAAGAAAATGCTTTTTAGAATATGAGTTGAGGTAAAAACAAAATTGCAAGAACAAAACATGTTCTAGAGTTTTTATTGGCTATGGTGACAACCTTATCCCTCAACCACGGTCATTCGCTGGCAGCTATAGGTCGGGGGTGTGCTATCAATCATTTTTCGGCAAACGCGGATTTTTATTTGCCTTTCGAAACGGCGGTTTTATTTGTAATATTGCATTGTATTTGTGGAAACATCTTCGGAGCATCGAATCCATATGTTGCCAAAAACGTAATACGGGTATTTGTCTGCTTTTGGCTGAATCAAAATGACTGACAGTTCGTCATTATAGGTTCGCTCAGTGGCAATCATGACATTTAACATGTAGAAAGAAGGGCGCATACTGACAGCTTTTTGGACTCAAGAACTGGTCTTTAAATAAAGGAGAATCGCCTTGTTATAAATACAAAGAAACTAAGAAAGAAGATAACAAAAAGAATGATGAAAAAAAAGGAGAAAAAGAATTAGAAGAGATTAAGAAAAAATAAGAAAAAATAAAAGATAATAAAAAAAAACAATATAATATTGTAACAGAGCGCGTATGGGCGCGTGCAAAAAAAATCAGCAGCAGCAGTCAAAAGATAGCTGCTAGCGACAATATTAGCAGCAGCTGTCGTTAAAGTACGTGCGCAAATTAACAGGTGTGCACGAGCTTTCGTCATAAGTACAGGCGAGATAAATACACTATGTTATTGAGAGAGAAGCAATTTGGTATCGAGCAAGATAGACGTGTGAATACGAGGGCGAGAAAGCCTTTGCTAGCCCCAGCATCATGTGCTGAGAATAAAGAGACATTTGCGTATGCGAAAAGATTTTGGAAATATAATGAAATGCGTTGTTTTGGAAGAACCACGAACAAATACATTTGATTTTCACTTTAAATAATGCCGAATGGGATTTTTATTTCTTCCCTGTTTTATTGGTTTGTTTCTTTGCGATGGTACCAGACGGCGGGTGGGGCCAAGTGGTTTGAACTGTAAAAAAATGACGGCCACGTTACAATATTAGAAATAATAAGAAGCAAATAATTGAAAAAACAATTATACGAAAAAGAATTAAGGGAAGGGGATAAGCTTTCTGTAAACGTTAAGAAGAAGGAGGAGGAGAAAGAGAGAAATTGATAACAACAAAAAGAACTATGAGAAAAACAACGAGCATAATGAGAATAACATTATGGCGTACAAATGAAACGAATAATAATAATGAAAATGATAATAATAATTATGATAATGATAATAATAATTATAATCATAATAATAATTATAATCATAATAATAATTATAATCATAATAATAATTATAATCATAATAATAATTATAATCATAATAATAATTATAGTCATAATAATAATGATGATGATAATAAAAAGTATAACGAAAGTGATAATAATAGTAATAATAATGATTATAATAATGATAATATTAATAATAATGATGATAATGGTAATAATAATGATAATAATAATGATAATAATAATAATGATAATGATAATGATAATAATAATAATGGTAATAATAATGATAATAATAATGGTAATAATAATGATAATAATGATGGTAATAATAATAATAATAATGATGATAATAATAATGATAATAATAATAATGATAATAATAATAATAATGATGATAATGATAAAAATAATGATAATAATAATTATAATAATAATGATAATAATAATGATAATTATAATAATGATAATAATAATCAAAATAATAATAATGATAATAATGATAATAATAATGATAATAATAATGATAATAATAATTATAATAATAATTATAATAATAATAATTATTATAATTATAATAATGTTAATAATGATAATAGTAATAATGATAATAATAATGATAATAATGATAATGATAACAATAATGATAATAATGATAACAATAATGATAATAATA
>NC_136498.1:21565480-21640480 GCF_053919585.1 Euprymna scolopes
CTTACGCATAACAGGCCCTCTTGCATATACAGGGTGTCTCGAAAAATGTGCTCAGATTTTAGCATTGTCTGGTTAATAATGGTCATCCAGTTGAACATTTGTGAACATGATTCGTTTTTTTTTTGTTTTTTTTTTTACACAGGCATCACCACATTATCAAGGCCAAGAGGCCACTCAAGGATAAGGATTAAAGAGTGTACAGTAGAAATTGGACAATATAGTAATCATTAGTAATGAAAATTCGGTAAATTTGATAACTTATATATATATATATATATATATATATATATATATATATATATATATATATATATATATACCAATGTAGCAACTGATTCGGTGTCGAGATAACTTATTTTGTTAATATTGAAGTTTCTTACGGCGGAAGCATCTGTCGTCACTTATCTACAGCCTCTTTCTCACAGAAGAGACGTTGTTAGTCTTTCTTTTAATCTATCGTTTTTTAATAGTAAATGATTGACGAGGCTCCAATCCAATCCACCTTGTAGTACATTCCCAACAAAAACTCAACTACCTACCACCAGTGAATATTTTCCTTTCTGCCCTAGTGAAAAATAGATTTTTTTATGAACAGAGTTTATTACTAAGATCCAACCATCTCTGAAAAACAATACCACGGCATCGCTTCCCAGATGACTGTAACGTGGTCGTTTTAAGTTCTTTGCAATCGTCTTAAATAATCAAATTTATTCAGTTTCAAGCATCGTCTCTAATCAAGGTGTTTGTCTTATCGTTCACCTTACAAATTTATAAATGCGTACCCTCGAGTGGCCTTCGAGCCTGGATATTCGGTTGTTCATTGATTCAACAATAAAAATATGTACAGACGCTAATTAACTTACATTGCAACACAAGTTAATTGGAATCTATGCATCTTTTATATTCATACGATTTCAATAAGACAAGTTAAACAAATAAAATAAGTTAATTTCATTAATGTACGAAACATTTGAATAAGTTATTAGGAAGACAAATTAGTTTAATAAAATGAATTTAAACTATGTTAGATGAAAAAGCTTACATTTTATTAAATTGTTTTTGTTGAAGTTCTTTTTTTTGTTTTTGTTCATTTTTTTGTTTTTTGTTCATCTTTATTTATTTTTTGATGTTTTATTAGCGTTCACCGTCCATAGTGTTATTTTTTTCTTTCTTTCTTTCTGCTTCTTTCGTATTTTTTTTTTTTTCAGAGTGGTATTTTCTTTCTTTCCTGTTCATCTTCGTTTCTTTTTTTTCTCTCCTTCCTCATCTATCATCTGCGTCTTCTGCTTCTTTTTTCTTCTCTGTCTTCTTTCCCCTTCCTCTTTTTTTATTCTCATTCTTCCGGCCTGTAATCTTCACCTGTTTTTCCTTCTTCTTTTTTTTTCTCGTCTTAGGTTTTATTTCGCTTTTTCTCTTTTTTTCTTTTCCTCCTCCTCCTCCTCCTTTCTTCTTCTTCTCTTCCTCCTCATCCTGTTCTTACCTAGTCTCATTTTCATGCTATTTAACTTCGCCCCTCCTCATTTCCTTCTTCTATCCCATCTTTGTTTCCTCTTCTCGTCCTCTTTTTCCTCTCTCTCCCTCTCTCTTCTGCTTATCCTCCATCTTGTTCTTTTCATCTTCTATTCTTCCGCTTTCGTCGTTTTCATCTTTCTATTCCCCATATTTTTCTCTTTATAGTTCTTTTGTTCTTATTTCCTATGTTTGTATTCCTTTAATTTTTGTATTCCTTTCATTCATCTCCCTCTTCCGTTAGTTATATTTCCTTTTTCCTATTCTAAATTCATTCTCATAATAATTATTTACCCAATGTTCTGTTTACGTTCCATTACTAGTTATGATGTATCTTAGCAAAGTATAGTTAATAAAACAAATTACGACATGAATAATTATCCGCTGATAGCGTCCATCCTGACGTCAACCAAGTCTGACCTATTCGGTTGCATCAAATTAAAGTGACATGGTCTGAACAGCTTGCTGATAAACACATGTGGTCATTTCTTGTGTTTGGTTAAAAAATCCTGTATTTTGTTTTATCCTGTATTTTGTTTTTCGTTCATCCCGGAATGTGTGAATCCAGTAAAAATGAACGCATCTTTTCTTCATGTTGACTGTGGTTGTCAAGGTGACCATTTTCATGTTTCAAAATTCCGAAAAAAAAAAAAAAACATTGGATGGTTTTCAAAAATGATTTCACCTTTTTCGTATGAACAAAATAATTGTTGTTTCTTCTCACATCTTTTTTTTTTTTCATTTTCTGTGAACTGTTGTCAAGTACAACTTAATATATCCTTGTTCAGTAATATTTAAAACACTGTCTTGGTGCGAGAGAATAGTGTCAGATGTACCTATGTTTCTACCTATCTTTCAATCTGTCTATTTAAATTCGTATATATCTACCTCATTATCTATTGGTTGGTTGGTTATTTTGTTTTACGGCATATCAACCCTTTTCGGGTTATTTAATGCCGAATCCAAAGATTTGGAAGAAATTATTTTTAATTGAATATATTTGTTGTTTTCACGTCGGTTTCTATTTAACCCATAGTTGGGACCCTAACAGGTACTACCACTCCGGGTCAGAGTGGACCTGGGAGCAATAGTAATTAAAGGGTGGCTCCACACTCCCGAAAGCCCACAAGCTGGGGCCTCACCACTGGATATAGTTTAAGGTCATATCCAGGACCCCCATTGAGAGACTTTTACCCTCTGCAGGGCGGCAGTCAGCGTATTCTAATGCCCCACCGACAGGGCCTAATTATCTATTGTACGACGCATCTATCTATATATCTATCTTTACATGTAGGTACCTTGATATTTACCTATCTGCATATATACATATGACCATATCTATATATATACGTGTTTATATATCTATATGTCTACGTGTTTACCTCTATAGATATCTACATTTATACATATCTATCTAGCTACTTATCAACATATCAACATATCAACATATCAACATATCTACATATCAACATATCAACATATCAACATATCTACGTATTTATATATCTATCAATCAACCTGCCTATCTACTTAGTCTCTTCTGCTCAGTCAATGTATCCCTGTAAACGCATCAGAAGAATCGAGCTCGAATCCCATTAATTATTCAAAACAATGTTGTCATGTTAAAACCTCCGATCAAACACACAAGAACTAAATCACTCTTAGTGCAACGCACTCATCGCCTAAAGTGAAGCAGACAAGAACATTTGTCACGACTGAAATATATACTAATAAGTATACTTGTTCCCAGAGACTGTTCATAGTACCTCAAACAAGTTCACAAATAACTTTTTGAATTAAAAAGACAAATAAACGTCAGACATATTTTTTGCAGAATATCGGTACATTGTTTTCACAAACAGGTTTTCAGTTCAGGTTTGAATTGGAAAACTTACATGAAATCTATTGCTAAGGTTGTTGAGATCATTCTACTGCTTTAAAACGTACTACACTCCTGACGCAAACATACGAAAATAAATATTATTTGCAGTTTATTATGGAGATTGGTGTAATGTTAGTGATGTATTAAAGCTATGAACAAACATTAGTAACAACTAGGTGTTCAGAATACTAAACAGGCCGTATTTTTTCATAAAAAACTAGGGCTGCCATGAGATTATCATTTAATATCTGTACTTGAAGTTGTCTCTCCAGGGTGCAAGCCTGGGCATTGGTATGAGAAGTTGAGTTACCCAAGCATCAATATCCTCCACGCTGATCTCGCTGGTGAACTTCAGAAGAATGGTGGATTAGCTCGAACACAGTAGTTGCTAGAGATAGTGGGAAGTACCACTATGACCTGGCTGCGGGAGTACACTCCGAATTTTCTATCGGTGTTTTTTCCCCTGATCTTTGCTGAGCCAACAGCTAAGCACAAGGCAATGGCGCGCCTCACATTTTTTAGTTTTCCTGCTGAAGCAAGGAACCAGGGTATGGCAACATTGCGCCACATAAGAGATAGTCGCTTATAAGTGACATTAATCCACCCTCGAGACGATTTGATCGAAATCTTATCAGTATATGTCATATAAGTTCTTTCTGTTGGTCTGTCTGAGGATCAGTCTCTACCAAACTATTCTCTCCATTTTGGTCTACATATTTAAAACTTGATATATGGAGTATTTAGATCTGTGGAACGAATTCAATTTGGATTTTAGTTGGGAGAAAAGAGCTAATAAATGGTTACACTTAAAAGATTAGAACTTGGCATGCGTAAGTCGACTTAATGTCTACATACATTATTACGTTTAACGTTTATTTATAAAGAATGGTTATGCTTGTGTCCGTAGGTCAGATGGTAGTAAATACCGCTGGAGAGCTAATTTTTTTATTTCGATTCTAGCTGGTGGCATCGGAGTCATATTGTTTTTTACTTCTGAAATTACATATATATGTTAGGTACAATATAATAATCAATAGAGAATTGGTTCTATAATAATAAATACGAAATCTGACTAAACTAAAATACATTATTTAAGCGCATTTTGCGATCGGGCAATGCCGGGCAGCATGCTAGTATTGAAATAAATTAACTTTACAATGCTTTCAGAACGAGGTAATAACCATCGTATGAATCCGAAGATTCTATTGTTAGCATTGGTTTCCCCCAATATTTTTCCTTTCAAAATTCTTTCTGGAAAAACATCGAGTACTCACAGGACGAACAACGTGAAGGTTGCCAACATTCTTAGTGAAGGTAATTGTCTGTGGAACGGAGTTGATTCGAACTCTGAGCACCCAGTATGTCAGTCAGTATGCTGCCCCCTCCCCACAATCACCTCCCAGAAGAAAGTAGTTATACCAATAGATAGAAAATAAATTTTATTGCGTTTGGTAAAATTAAGATTACAAGCGTAATAATCAATTGATTTTAACTCAAAGTGGTTCCCCTTTACTAAAATTTGACAAAAACAACATAAGACATAGTTAACATCCGCCCACATTTTCTTATCATATTATGTTTAAGGCACTAAACTACGGCTTTACCTATTTAATGTTTAATATTAATTCATATTCATTTATATTTAAATATATTATATAAAAGTCAATTTGTGTGTCTACTTTCCTTCCTCATATGTTCCGAAACGGCTGAGTCAAAACCAAACTCCTATCCCCAAAACCAAACTCCTATCCCCAAAACCAAACTCCTATCCTTACATCATCAACGCTCTGATCCCCATCTGGCATAAGTTGTGATGAATGGCTCTCGTCTGGGTGAGGCCCCGTGTTTTGACAAGCTTCTTGGCTTGACCTTTACACCTAATCTGGAACACGTACATCAAGTCTGTTGCCAAGGTCGCTGGAAAGATGGTGGGATCCTTCTACCGCTCCAGAAGATATCTCACTACTGATGCGATTCTCTATCTATATAAAAGCCAAGTACGTCCAAGGATGGAATACTGTTGCCATATCTGGGCAGGAGCTGCTAAAAACAGCCTATCCTGCCTTGACAGAGTACAAAATAGACTTCGTGGCTTAGTGGGGGATGCCCTTTTCTCTACCCTGCAACCTCTCTCCCACAGAAGAGACGTTGCGAGCCTATCCTTGTTTTATCGTTATTTCCATGGCAGGTGCTCGTCTGAACTCCAATCTCTGGTTCCCCGTCGCCAATCTTTCACGAAAAACACCCGTCTAGCTGAATCCACTGTGAAAAATTTCCCCCAGTCTTTATCTGTACCTAAATAAAAACGTGGATTCCATGAACAAAGCTTCTTTCTTAGAACTGCACGCCTGTGGAACTCTGTTCCGTCTGCCTGCTTCCCACCTGACTTCAACTTGGATGTCTTCAAGTACAATGTTAACAAATTCCTAATGAACCGCCCCCTTAAGTAAACACGTCATCAAATCTCCACACTAATGCAATGTACTTCAATAACCCTTATCCCTGAGTAGCTTCCGGGCCTTGATAAGTGGTGATCACTGTGTAAAAAAAAAGCCTATCTTTTTCAAATTTCACACATAGCTAATTCATATGTCTGGCAGTGTTCTAAGATATGTTTCGTAAAGAAATCTATCCGATAATATCGAAAATCGAAAATATCCGATCTTAAAAATAGCTTTTCTCTATTATACGTATAAAAAAGAATCATTTTTATAGGGAATATTTTATGTTACACCGGCAAGGGAGATAATAAAATTTCATTTTATTATATTCTGGAGATATAGCTCAGTTGCAGAGCATTCGACTACACACTGAATGATCCACTGTTCAAGCTAGTATGTACCTCACCATTTTATTTTATATTTTTCCTTATTAATGAGTTCAATTTATGATAAAAGAAGAGCATCATTTGAAATCGCCGCAAATCATTTCTTCGTTTGCATATTTTAAAAGTAAACATTAACTAGAAGTGCCTTTTCCAGACCTTTCATCGTCAAGGCCAAATATACGCTGGCATGATATCCTAAACAAACACAGACGGAATTTAATGAACGACATTATCATTATTATTTTCTTATTTTTTTTATTTATTTATTATTTTATTTATTTATTTTTTATTTATTTATTTTATTTTATTTATTTATTTATTTTTTATTCATTTATTTATTTTATTTTATTTATTTATTTATTTTATTTTATTTATTTATTTATTTTATTTTATTTATTTATTTATTTTATTTTATTTATTTTATTTTTTTTTTGCAAATTAGGCCACCGAGCAAATTATTCATCGTTATATATAATAATCAATAGAGGACTGATTTCTTAATGGTAAGAGTAGTTTCCTTCAGTCTTGACAAACTATGGATGTCCACTGTAAGATTGCCTGCGCGTGACATTTTTGTAGCAAGAGTTGCGCAATCACCAATCACACCTCTCCTGGGTTAACATTGTTAAATAGCAGTGGCAAATAGAGGTTTAGGACAACTGGAAACAATACCGAAATAAGCGAAGATCACATACGGCGCCTAGATTCCTAAATGGTCACCTATTTGGTACTAGCCAAGTTCAAAGTTGCTTAACTTCAGTCACCTGACAAGAACTAGTGTGTCAACGTGATTATGCCGTATATTCTATAATACTACATAAGCGATTTACATAAATTTAAATAACGTGGTAAACGATAGTGTACGACCGGGCAACGCCGGGCTGCCAGCTAGTTTGATATAATCTAGGATATGGCTTATGCGAAGCTATTTAAGAAAATACTCGATTTCAAATTAGCAACCAATAGTTACAAATAGAATCCGAGAAATGTTTCCCCCGGCACAACTAATCATTTTGACGAAGATGATAGACATGAAAGAAGTGTCAGCCTCTTGTTTGTCAGTTCACTCCATGTCTGGGGATTTGGCTTGATAAAATTAATCACCTACAAATTTTTTTTCTTTGGTCGCCATTTTTTCTCTAGTTTCCACCATATTCTTAGCAGTTTACTTAATTATCTTCTTTTTTTCTTCTTTTTGATAAAAATCTTTTAGCACTTGCTTATCGTGATAAATTGTTTTTTTTTGTTTTGTTTTTGTTTGTTTGTTTGGGTTTCTTTTTCATCTACAAAACGACAACTCTATCTAGACTTTTGAAATTGAGTGCGGAATGATATCTTCTTTTTTTTTTTTCTAAAAGCCGATTTTTCATTGAAATAACGTTGTTAGTCTTTTTTTCTACTTTATCTGGGGTTTTTTAATGTAAATTAAATGTAGACGATAATCGATGTATTTTTATTTATTTATTTGCAGACTCTAATCCTAGTCTTCATAGCTGATGTTGTTTCACCACGGTTCGGCCAACTAATCCTCTGGTCTGCTTTGTGTATGATTGAAACCGCTATCTTCAGACAATTCTCACATGGAACAGTAGAGATTCAATGTCTGGAGATTCATTATCTGAAGATAGCGGTTTCAATCCTTACCAAAAGCAGTCCAGATGGTTCGATGAGAACAAGTATGGAAGGCAGTAATTACTGAGGGTACAGTTAAGAGACTCAGCATTCCTATCCTGACGCGGTTAACCACCTGAAGAAGGCCAGAATAATCGTTGGCCGAAACGTTGTGAAACAGCAACTATGAAGTAAAAGTTCACAAAAAATGCATAAATATACAAATTACTCAAAGGATTCCAATGAAAAATAATATATGATATCATTGATGTGTTCACCAAGTTTAGTAACGATAGGTCAAGCGATGCGAATACTAGACTGTACACAAACACAGTGACAAACTCAACCGAAATCATAAAAGGCGTGGGTAAAAATTGAATTATTTTATTTGGTTTTGTTGTTTAGATTTACGGCATATCACCTCTTTTCGCGTTATTTAATTCAGTAATTTTTTGAAAACGTGTATATGCTTCAAGTGTTTTTTTTATCTTCAAATATTTATTCATTGTGTTTGGTGGGTTGTTTGACGGCATCAACGCTTTTTGGGGCATTTAATGTCGAATCTGGTAATTTTATAAACAAATGTGTTTATGCTTCAAGTATTTTTTATATTATTTCTTTTTTTATAATATTTTCAAATATTTAGTTATGGTGTTCGAATTGTTTGGTTTTACGTTATATCAGTACTTTTTTAGTAATTCTATAAACAAATATTTATTATGGTTCAAGTTTTTTTGGGTTTTTTTTCAAATATTTAGTCATGTTGTTTGCTTTGTTTGTTTTGTTTTACGGCATATCAACCGTTTTCGTGTTCAATCATTTTAGCAAAAGCTTTCACACGTTCTTTATATTTTCATGGTGTTTAGTTTTGTTTTGTTTTTTTGCATGGAAAATGTGTTTGATTTCCGGATGTACGGAATATGATTGAGATTCGCAAAGGGAAAAGAAAAAAAAATACATCAATGTTTAGTGCATTTAAGTCGGGAAGCCGATATCTTCAGACAGCTTAATATAATAGAACCACGTGTCTGGTGGGAGATATCTTGCTGGTCGGTTATAATTTCAAATATTTCCAGCTGATAACAATATGGTCATCTTCAAATCTAACGTAAACAAGTTCTTGATTAGCCGTTCCCCTTAAATAATCCAATTTACCAAATTTACCCTACTAACGATTACTATGATATTATCCCATAGACTACTGCATCTTCCTTAACCCTTATCCTCGAGTGGCCTCTGGAATTTGATAAGTGGTGACTCCTATGTAAAAAAATAATCATATTTACAATAAAATTTGGTTAAATCCTTTAAAATGATTCGCGCCATAAAAACTGTTAAAGTGGTGGGAATATAAATTGTTTTCGGATTATTTAATACTGATTCAAGCAATTTTGCGTAAAAAGGTCCTCAAATATTTATTCATGATTGTTTTTTTTTACGGTATATCTAACCTTTTCGGGTTATTTAATACCAAGTTTAGTGGTCGGGGAGGGGAGTTTTAATACTTTGAGTTCTTTATATCGTCAAATATATCCATGATTTTTGATTTGGTTGGTTTGTTTTACGACATATCAACCCTTTTCGTGTTATTTAATGCCGAATCCAGTAATTTTGGAAAATAAGTGTTACGTTTTAAGTTCTTTATATCTTCAAATATTTATTTCCAGTGTTCGGTTTGGTTGTTTTGTAAAGGAAAAGTGCTGCTTTTGTCTTTTGAACTTGGAGAACATGATTGAGTTTTGTATGTAAGAAGGTAAAAAACAATAACATCAATATTTGGTGCATTTTGGGTCAGGAAGCAAAACGTTTCATATTCACGTTAACAGTAAAATAAATACGAAAAAACAACCTTTATTATTGTGGGTTTTTTTCTTTTTGCACATGCAAGATTTTAATGCTGACCTAGTATCTAATCTAACCTGACCTAAAAAGTCGATTAAATAAGACGATGACCATGCCCAAACTTTGCCAAAAACACGAATGTCAGATGCCAAATTGCCATCTATTATGTCTTCACTAACTATTAGACTTGGCACGGGTCGATCGTGATGCTCATTCGTAAAACTAAAACGGGCAAAGATCCCATAAAAAAGACAAGATCTTTGTTTTGTTTTTCGGGGTATTTTTTTTTGTTGTTTTTGATAGTTTTTTTTTGTTGTTTTTCGGGGTTTTTTTTTTGTTTTATTTGTTTGATAGTTTGTTTTTTGTTTTGTTTTTTCGGGGTTTTTTTGTTTTGTTTGTTTGATAGCTTTTTTTTGTTTTTCTTTTTGTTTTGTTTTTTGTAAATTGATAAAAAAAAATGCCCCAAAAAGTAACTCCAAATTAACTGTTGGAAAAAAAATCGACTAAAATCCACGGTTGCTTGATTTATAGCCGTTAAAGCAGAGTAAGCAATATTTTGCGCATATGACTATGAACTGTAAAACTGTTTAAGAGCTAGCTAAAGGGGCATGAAAGTGGTACCAACTGTTCTGATCGTAGAATTCTTTCTCTCCTTTAAGAGGGTACCTAGTGGCAGATAATATTTATATAAAAAGCGCCGGGATATCCTTTACCAACGGCACCCGTCATGTAGTCAAGTGATTGGAATCGTCGGCTGTCAACTGGATGGTCATAAGCTCGATCATGTCAACGTCTTGTGTAATGCAAAGCTCTTTGTAAATAAACAAACTGGACAATGTCTAGTAGCTGACGATGTTTATATAAAAACCATTTAGATACGACTAGCGAGGGAGGGGTACCTGGTCTTTGCCTGGTCGTAAAATACGCTTAAATATGATATTTTAATTTGTCCAGATTTCGTTTATATTATTATAGAGACGTAATTTCAAAAGGTAAAAAAAGTATTTAGGTGCCATAAGCTAGAATCGAAACTGCAGCATTCAAAACTGGTGACGTTATCACTGTACCAACGTGACACGCATATAAACCGATTAAAAATTAAAAAGTAAAAATAAACTAAGGTGGATGTACCAAATATTTAAAGATTTGTTTCAATTTTGATCTATTTTTGACCCCTTCGACCAATATTAACCATGAAAGATCCATAAAAAATCCAATCATTTGAAGCCCCTAGCTCCACTCTACGACTTTTAATTTTGGACGCTATAAAGTTTGAAAATAGGGATATAGACAAACTTATAGACATATAGCTGTTTATATATTAGATTTACCAAAGGTAAAGTTGTTATAATCGCTGACTATCAACTAGACGGTCGTAGTTTCGATTCTGGCTTGGAATGAGTGCTTGCCGCATTGAAGAGCTGTGATGAAACGCAATAGTTAAAAGAGAGCTGAGAATGCGCACGAGAAGTCAATTAGATGAGTCCGTTCTTTTAGCGTCTAACTTAATTCACGTATGCATTCTCGGTTATGTTTCGAAATTCTCGTCTTTTCTCCATCTTCTTCGCTTACTTCCTTCTGATGTGACCTGAAGATAATTAGACAAAGAACTGAAAATGTTCGTGATAAGTATGGAAAATGCATTATTTTATATTTTATTTTAGCACAAAAAATCATTTAAAACATAAAATAACGTTTGATTAAGTAAGAATTCTTTTTTTTAACAAGGTTTGCTAATATATATATATATATATATATATATATATATAGCTCTGTAATTACATTGAGCTTCTTAAATAAGGATTGATATATAAGAAAATATATTTCTATAGAAATATCTATATAAAAAAATATATATATAATATATATATATGTGTGTGTGTGTGTGTGTGTGTGTGAGAGAGAGAGAGAGAGAGAGAGAGAGAGAGGTAACTCCTATTTACTTAAGAAGTGGGTGAAAAGTCAAAAACAAAGAAGCCCTCACAAACAAATTCCTTCACATTTGTTATCAATAAACATGACATGCACTAGTGTTTTATCCTTACGCAATCGTCAGTAACGGAAGTGATCTTTGCGTCTACATCTCATAATTTAACCGATTGGCCACCAAGAATTATTACGAGAAAGGAAAGAGAATTTACATTTATATATGATCTACACGCAAGCGGACAAATAGTGAAAGCTTGTGAGATAGTGTTCAACAGCAGACGCCGAGACATTTATTAGGTTGGTGTAAAAATAATGTCGCTTTTTTATGTGTTTGGACGTCAAAAAACGACATTATTATTGCACTAACCTAATAATTGTGCTAACGTACCATACCGAAGCGTCACTAATCCACGACGGGTTAAACCACGACCACCCAGATATAGAAGGCCTGTTAACTGAAAAATGTAGGTAAGATTTGTTGGACTGTTACTGTCGATACTATATGATGGCATTTTTAAAAAAGATCATTAAAACATGTTAAAAATGAAAAGAAAGGAACCCAATTCGATTAATAATGAAAATGAACTTTATTCAATATAAAATATAAATATTATCTATGTAAAATTACGAAATTTTAAAGCAATATACTAATCTAATACTGATAAAACTGAATTATCAATTTAGGGAACAAATAATTAAAGAAACAGTTCTTGGCCTTCGGGACACCATCACAGAGGAGTATCTGTTCTGATGCTACAATTCACCTTTTCTGTCCTCGGCCGGTGGACGAGAAATCCTTCATAACTGAAACAATTTTTTTTTTTTTCCTATCCAGAGTGCCCCTTATTAGGGAGCTGGATTTGCCTTCACAAGATTATATGTTGAAATATTTAAATAACTATTACTTTTAATACAGAAATTATATTTAAAGTTTTGGTTTTCTGTTCTTCTATGTTCATTTTCCCCTTGTTTTTTACAAAAACGTGTAGCGTATATACCTACATGTTGATCAGGAAATGACATCACGTTGTCATGTTCACTGGCCTACTCTCTCGGTAGCCGTGGTTTAACCTGCTTCCTCCAGAGGAGAAAGTTTTATGGAAATATGAAATTCCCAAGTGGTCCTCAGTCGCATGTACATCCTCATCAGTGGAGATAATGACGTTTAATATTTGCAGCTCTTACGAGGAGGTGTTGACGTCCACCTACATATGGCGCTTAGTATTTCAAAATAGTCACTCATCTGGTACTGACCAGGCTCAACAATGCTTAACTTGAGTGATCTGACGACAACCGGTTTAGCAACGTGATTATGTCGTATACAGATAGATACATTGTTCTTAAATTGAGCTTATTATACTTCTTTTAAATAATCTTCAATACATATATTGTTCCTTGAATATGTCTTCGACCCAGTCATACAGCTCCTTTCTATGTTTTTTTCATCCATATCATCACGACCCCCCTATATTATATTATCCTCTATTCCTAAAATGCTCTATTCTTTATAATTTTCAGTACAGCTTTAATTCAACTGTCAAGATACTCCTCATAACGCTCGCCCACCATTTCTTTATATATCAGAAACTTTAATACACCCCCATTTATACCTTAATTAGATGTCGCATTGAACATTTTGCGACCTATCATCCTAGTTCCTCTTCGAAGCATTAGGCTTTGAAATACCGAAATATAAACATCATATAGGACCTCACACATTGAAAAAGAGCATATAACACCTCGACCATTGATGATCGACAAATAAATTTGTATATACCAATATATCGCCTTGTCTTATCACACACACACACACACACACACATATATATATATATATATATATATATATATATGTTTACTATTTTGGGGGAAAGAATTTCAAAAAGTGCTCGATTACAAAGAAAATAACTTTTTCGATATAAAAGCTTAATATGTATTTATTGAAAATTGTACAGAAGGTCAGAAAAACATTGGTACCGTCGGTTTCAAGCCTAACATAAAGGGGACCAGTTAATGGTAAAACGTAAATAATGTTAGGCTCCTGTCAGCCATGTTGTTTTCTCAGGAGATTAGCTGCCCCCCCTTATGTTAGGCTTGAAACCGACGGTACCAATGTTTTTCTGACCCTCTGTACAATTTTCAATATATATATATATATATATATATACTCTGTTTATTATGCATACATTATTGATTACGTATGTGCATACATGTTTCAGTGGATTCCTAATTCAGGCCACGTGGACAACACTTCATTAGATCAAAAAAAGAATTGGTATTAAGCAACAATTCTTTCTTTTTTGTTTTTATCTGAGGAAGTATTGTCCCTGAATTAGGACTCCACTGAAATATTTATGCACATATGTAATCAATAATGTTTGTATAATAAACAGACTATATATCAGCTCTGTTCTGCATTGAGCACTCTTTAAAAACCAATCGAGTTTCATTTGATTTATATGTAGGAAACCAATCGATACAAAAGTGTAGTATATATATATGCTCAGATGTGGCAACAGTATTCCATCCTTGGACATACCTGGCTCTTATATAAATATAGAATTGCATCAGCAGTGAGATATCTTCTGGATCGATAAAAGGATCCCATCATTTTTCCAGTGCCCTTGGCAACGGATTTAATGTATGTGTTCCATTTCAGATCAGGAGTAAAGGTCAAGCCTAGAAGCGTGTCAAAACACGAGAGCTATCCATTTCAATTGATGCACGATGAGGATCAGAGCGTTGATGATGTAAAGATAAAAGCTTGGTTTTTAGATGCATTAAAAGTAACCAGCCACCTCTTTCTCCATTGTACCACTTGCTCAAGATCAGAGCAGAGAGAATTGGAGAGAACTTGGTCGTTTACGGTCTTAGATGTGCTACCATAGATAGTAGTGTCATTAGCATAAATGTCTACGAATGATATAAGGATGTTATTTGGAAGATCATTAATGTAGATCAGGAAGAGAGTTGGGCCTAGGATGAATCCCTGAGGGACTCCAGCATAAATACTGTGAGCTTCTGGTTTCTACCCATCAACCACTAATCTTATGTCCATAGCAGAGAGAAATGATTTAATAATTGAGAATACATTTCCAGCTATACTATAAATATATATATATATTGTAAAAATGCGAGGTTCGAAATTGGGAGCACCTGGTAAGAAACATAAACCTCTGCGCACACACACATACACACACACACACACACACACACACACACACACACACATATATATATATATATATATATATATACAGAGAGAGAGAGAGAGAGAAAGAGAGAGAGAATCTATAATATAAATTTCACCTATCTGTTTAAATGTATGTATGTATGTGCCTAAAACTTTCGACAGCGGTGACGGATTTTCACGAGATCGGTATCGTTTTGAAGCTAAACCCTTCGGACGACAAAAATCGAAAAATTTGCTAAAACCATTAATTCCTTCACTCTCAACTGGGCACTTTTCTACCGGAATGCGTCGCTTTTTTCACCGATATTTTCGAAAGCCATCCACTCTTTTTGATTGACTTGCCTCAATTTAAACCTTCACCATTTCTGGTATGGCGATGGGCGCAACGGCAAAGACGTCACTTTTTTCACGTTGTTTTTCTCCTTCGCAATACGGGTTCGAGCCTGTCTGCTTACTACCGCATTTTTCTCAATACACACCTCCAAACACCCGGGCAACGCCGGACACGCAGTCTATTATAAAATAAAAAATATTTATTGAACAAAATATGCATACAAGGAGCGTTACAACAGTAATGCCTTTTATTTTATTCCGCCTGAATAGATCAGATTGCATTGTTATAATGACTGAACTTATGTATCTATGACTTGAAAGTTTCATTTCTATGTTGCAGATATTGACGCTATGAGATTCTAATAAAGCAACCTCTGCCATGGGTGTGCGTCGGAAGCAAATATGTGTCATTGAAATCCTGACAAAAGTGCATTGAGAATAATGGTGACTATGTAAAAAAATAAAACCTGGAGTACAAAATGGCGCTTGGTGTAGTGATACCACTTCCCTTTCAGTTAAAAAAATAGGAGCCTTACCTTTGGAACGACGGTCGCATATATATATATATATATATATATATATATATATATATATATATATATATATATATATATATATGTGTGTGTGTGTGTGTATGTATGTATGTATGTATGTATGTATGTATGTATGCATGCATGCGTGTGGGTGTGTGAAATGCTACAATGCTGTAAGATTACAGATTGTATAATACTGTAAACATAAATATTAGTATCAATATTTATAAGATGATCTCAAGCACATAAAGGAAGATCAATATGCAATATAAGGCAATAATATTAATGGAAATTCTTAATTAAATTATGTAATCCATCCATCAATCCAGAAGAATCACGTTGACGTACCGGTTCTCGCCAGATCACCGAAGTAAAGCAGCGTTGAGCCTGGCCACTACTAGATGAGTGACCATTTGGGAAGGCGAGGCGCTGTATGTACTGCGAGGTAAAATACCAGGTTGAGAACCTGGCGCGGTCTATCCTTCTCTCGAGAGTCGATGGGACTCTCTTAAGCCATGATAGGCGTCACGATAAAAAAAAAAATATACCCTTGATAGCCTTGGCAAAGCATCAAGTATTCAGCTATCGACTAGATTTGAATTGCACTACAAACTAACTCCTGTAGTGAGTTAAATCTCGGCTGCGGCTACGCTGGATGGAAATTATATAAAATTAAAACAAAAGTTATTGTTTAACCAAGAAGTGCAAACAAAAAGTTTTTTTTCTTTAATCCATGGATTTTCAAAAAATGTGCATTTAATTTTCAAATTAAATTTTCAATTTATGTGCAAATAAGCACAATTTATAATTTAAGGTTTATTCCGCTGTAGAAAAACTTATTTTGTATGTATCATCCTCGTTTCGCATTTATTTCAAGACTTTCTCAAGACAACAACTTTTGTAGAAAAACAGAAGTTATTATTTGAATCGGGTGCGTCTATGATGTGAAGAGGGTCATTTTTTTAACTAAACATTAGCATTCAAAATATTTGGTTCGTTCATGGTTTCGAAAAATGTTTCTTTTTACGAAAGCTAAACGTTAAAATTTAATATATGAGGTACGAGTAGGAATGGGATAGATAGATAGATTAAAGGATAGATAGACAAGTAGATAGACAGGTAGATATATACATGCCTACATATATATATATATGTATGTATGTATATATATATATATATAGATAGATAGATAAATAGATAGATAGATAGATAGATAGATAGATAGATAGATATAGCTTCCTTCAGTCTTAACAAACTATAGATACCCACTGTAAGTATGTCTGTGCGTGGAATTTTTGTGCCAAGAGTTGTCACATTTTCAAACCACATCTCCCCTGAGTCGGTATTCTTAAATTCCAGTGACAAGTAGAGGTTCAGGACGACTGGAAACAATGCCAAGATAAGCGGAGAGCACATCTAGCACCGAGAATGATCACCCATCTGGTACTAGCCAGACTCAATGTTGCTTTACTTAGAACCTGTGTGTCAACGTGATTGTGCCGTACAAATCATTGAAAAAATATACATACATAGAGAACATGCATACACACATACACATAGAGGAATGAATGAATTGACAGAGATAGATAGATAGATAGATAGATAGATAGATAGATAGATAGATAGATAGATAGATAGGAATAGTCACTAGGAGTAGATGATATTAAATATATAGAAATAAACTCATGTTCGACATATTTAAGATTCGGGCAATTGTAAGATGAAAATCAATTTGTAAATATCGGACAAGCTTGTGGTTTGGTTTCATATATATATATATATATATATGTACTGAGCAACTTATTAAAAGAAACTTTTCCGTAGGAAATGTCTTTGTTGGACGGAATGCACTTAAAAGATTAAATCAGACAAACGTTACCCGTGGAGAGATGTATTGCTGTTTGGAAATAATTTTAGGTTTATATTGTTTTGTTTTGTTTTTGTTTTGTTTTTTGTTTTTTTTGTTTTTGTTGTTGTTGTTGTTGTTGTTGTTTGTTTTTTCTTTTTTTATTTTGTTTTTTTTGTTCTTGTTTTTTTTTTGTTCTTGTTTGTTTGTTTTGTTTTGTGGGGTATTTTCAAGTTTACATTGTTTTGTTTTTTGGGAAGGTTTTTTTTTGTTGTTTTCTTTTGGAGGGGGTATTTTTTGCTTGCAAAGATAACTATTAGCGCAGTAGTGTTTTCTTTAAAAACAAAAACAAAAAAACGCCATTTTAATTCTGTGGTTCTTACAGCTGTAAAACTTCAGGCGTCTTTAACAAATTGAAACGATTTTAATCTATGCTAGGAGGGTGCGTCTCACCTTGTCGGTCGCAAAATACGCTTAAATATATTTAAATTCATGCATATTTCGTATTTTTTATTACAGAGCCACATATTAATTTATCATATTGTACCTAATATATAGTACTGGTTCCCCCCCCAAAAAAAATATCCGGATTCCATCAACTGGAATCGAAAGCAAAACATTTAGTGCTCCAGCGGCGTTCATTACCGTTTGAGCTAACCCGACAAATAGATATGAAGGGTGTAACATTGAACCACTTTTAGTGACGACTAGTTGAGTGAGGTGTTTTTGCCCGGGTGTAAAATACGCCACAATATGATATTTTAATTCGTCCAGATTTCGTATACATCATTATAGAATCGCGATTTCAAAAGTAAAAAAAAAAAAAAGATTTTAGGACCCATCAGCTAGAATCGAAACCGAAGCAATCAGAGCTGGTGACGTGGCAATGTGGCACGCATATAAACCGATTAAGAATTAGAATGAAAAATAAACTAAAATAAATACACAAAATGTATATGATCTTTCCAATTTTGATCGATTTGTGATCCTTTAAAAACAATTTTAACCGGCTAAAGACCCATAAAAGAAGGGCCCGTGAAAAATCCAATCATTTGAGACGACTAGCGCCGCTTTACTGTACTTTTACTTTCGGGGAAGATGGAGTTTGAAAATACGGAGACAGGCAGACATACCGACAGACATACAGACGTTTATATATTAGATTATTTTGCACATGCGCAAATTAATAAAAAATATCGGTAACTGGACAAATATTTTGCATTTACAACTTGCCGAAGGTGCAGTCGTTAAAAATCGTGCTTTGTGTATGATTACTATGTCCTGTTAATTTCGATATTATGTTACCAGTAGTTTAAGAGTTTAGCGGTTCAACATTTACACACAGACACACGTACATATATCTACTGTTTAATTTGCATAGATTATACAGGGTGACCAAAAAAAAAGGGCCTCAACTCTAATTAGGTCCCGTTTCTTAGTGTTTTGTCCGAATGAAAGTAAACTTTGGTCATAACTAGTTTATTATATTCAAACCATCACATCAGACCACTAGGGTCTTTGGCCTTTTTTTCTCCGTTCTACAGCATATGTTCTAGATGGCCTCTATTTAGCTTTTGTTTTTTGTTTTTTTGGTCACCCTGTATTACTTTTAGACTGTCTGTACGTCTGTTTGTCCGTCAGTTACACTTTTTTCGGAAACTACGGAGCCGATTTAGTCTCCAGGTTTGGCATAAAACGCACCTTCTATGTCAACGGGCTATAACATTTTTTTTCTGTTTGACTGGCAAAAGTCTAAAATTTCAAATGTTAATGTACCAAGAAAAATAATTATTTAAATGGTCTAATCTGTTTGATGTAATCTTTAGATATTCTTAGTTAAATATTATATTTGTCTTTTGAAACGATTAAATCTATTTAAAAACTGAATTTTCTTTCTTTATTTTCTAATATAAAGGGTCAAACGATAAAGTTGTCGTCTTAAAGGAAACAACACTACAGTTTTATTTTAAAACTTTCATTGAAAAAATCAATTCAGGTAACTTGATTATGTAGCAGAGCTGAAATGTATTCAATGTAGCCGGCTTCACCTTCAATCACTGGCTCAATACATGTCCGGTACTGGGAGTATTCCTTTTTCATAAGCGCCGGCGGTAGCTTGGCGAATACTTGGCGAATACTTGGCGAATACTCGACGGATGGCGGCGATCAAGATGGCTTTGACAACGAAGTAATCCAGATAGTTAGGTCGGAGGAGGACGGAGATCTAGTGAGAAAAAGGTACACAGTAGTTGGACTTGTGGGTTGAAGCTTAGTCCTGCTGCTACATTAAGTGTCTGCCAGCGGCCACCTGATTTTCTAGAGCGACAATTTTATCGTTCAACCCTATATATATATATATATATATATATATATATATATATATATATATATATATATATATAGTGAATAAATGATAAAAGACTATATTCTAAATTTCATGATGTTGACCATCGTATAATTTATTCCTTTAATTCAGTTGACATTTACAATTTTTGACAGTATCTGTTTCGTAGCGTAAAATCAATCAATTAATTATTATATCAATCAGTGAATCTATTATGCCCTTAACTCATCAGAAAAAATAGCAATAATCAATCAATCAAAAGGAAATAACGTGTGTTTTGACATGATTAAAATCCGAAAATTGGAAGAGAAGCTGTAAATACGTTATAATATGTTTCCATTACGCCATTTTGAATTTATATATATATATATATATATATATATATATATATATATATATATATATATATATATACACGTACCAAGCAAAGTATTAAAATTGATACTATGAAATGCCTTTATTGAATGGAAAGCCGAATCTGTATATGCACTCAGAGGATTAAATCGAAGAAACCTCTTCAGTGGGAGGAAACGATATTTGCTTCTAATAATAGAATTAGGCGGTTATGGCACGCCTTCACAGGCAAAACTTTGACTTTAGTTGAATGACCTGGAGAAAGTGAACATGCTAGACATATACACGGCTATAAATGCCCCCACTCAACGTCGCTCGGGATGCAATGAAATCGTTTAATTTTTAATATGCATTTGTTTGTACGTTTTTTTTTTAACTTCAGATACACACTCCTGTCATATTCTTTGTTTTCAAGGCCACAATTCGCCAATGGAGTATTGTTGTCACATTTGGGTTGGTGCATTTGCTAATAGTCTCTCACTCCTGGACTTCAGGGTTCAAAAAAGAGTCGCCAACATAATAGGTCCCGGACTGTCAGCTAGGCTTCAGTCTCTCTCCCATCGAAGAAATACGGCATCCTTCTGCCTGTTTTACAAATATTTTTATGATAGAAGCTCCTACTAACTACAAGCCCTTGTACTCTCTCGACGTAAATAACCCCGACAACCCTGACAAGCAGCAAAATCCCACCCCTACACAGTAGAGATCCCGATGCCAGAAAGTCTTCTACTCTAATAGTTTCTTCCTCAGAAGTGCTGAACTTTGAAATTCCCATCAAGGTTCATGCTTCCCCAATCGTACTGGCATGCCGAAGTTCAGGTGTAATGAAAACAGACATCTTGCTGCTCAACTCCCTACATATGATCCCTGTACTTATGTCCCAAATAGTAACCCCCTACATCAAAGTGTCTGGGCTGAAAATGCAAAAAAAAAATGTGATCGTCTTTTCTGATTCTGTTTTTTTTTGTTTGTTTGTTTGTTTGTTTGTTTGTTTTTCTAAGCACTTAATTCTATTTTTATGTAAGATGCGATCTTTTTAAGGCGGGCCTTTTTGGACTTGAGAATCTTTATGTCAAACTGAAGAATCTGTACCGAATATTGAATGGAACGCGTTATTTAATCCAAGTCTTAAGTAATTCGTAATTGCAGAGACGTGCAGAGAGGGGGGTGCAAGGGATGCTCAGGCACCTGTCCCTTTTACTCCTGCTTTAAAAGTGTCATTTTAGAGGAATGTATTAAAGGCCTGTTTCCCATCGAGACTGCTTATTACGATATTGTTACCGTTGTTTTCACTTGCGCACCTGTCCCGAAAAAGTTCTCTGTGTGTCACTGCCTAATTGTATTTTTTATTGTCAATCTTATAAAAGTTTTGAGTTTACATAAAGCGTGTTTAATCGATACAAATATAAGAGATGCGTGTCTACCAATGTACCATTGTAATGCTAGCAATCCCAAGAATAGGAGAATTGGTAACAATTATTTATTAGCATTATTTGGATTATTCGAATTACTTTGCTCATCTCGAATGTTATTCTCAGAAGTTTTAAGTCGATATAAATTCTGAGCATCTTTTTCAGGTAAACAACCTAAGCAAATACACTGAGGACATTTCAAAGCTCCTGCAAAGACGGTGGGTTTCCTTTGACCGTAATAGAAAATTACTCACACCTACCAGTATCTGTACCAGTACAAAGCCAAAATTTGTCCAAGCATGGAGTATTTTTTACTCATCTGGGCTGATGCATCTGCCATTAGTCTTTCTCTCCTTGACAGTATCCAAAAAAGAGTTTTCAATCAAATAGATCTCGCACTGCTTACTAAGCTCCAAACACTGTCCCATCGCCACAACGTTTCGTCTTTGTGCCTTTTTTACAAGTATTTTAATGGAACGTTTATTGATGAACTATTCGCATTTGCGCCCCCTTGAAGTACATACCCCCCCCCGAAAAGCTTGTTTAGCAACAAAATCCCACCCTTTCACTGTAGAAATTCTACATGCCGGAAAACTTTCTACTCTAATAGCGGACTTCTAGACTTTGGAATTCCGTTCTAATTGAAGTGTAAATGTAATTTAAACCGACATCGCAATCATCTCCTCCAGATATGGTGTCAAACAGTAACTTCCCTGCAATGTCTCCAACGTTTGTCTCCACCATTGCTGTATGGTTATCCGGTAGAGATCTCCCTGGATCAATTCTTATCATTCTGGCACAACATCGAAATATCCACAGAACTGCAGGCGGAAGTAAGCTAGTTTCACGAAGCATGGGATCGTATATTAGAGAACTCGTTAAGACGAGGAATCGTTGAATCTACAACTTGTTTTTTACATCCCTAATACGTTACTTGCGTCAACATTGACGAATAAAAGAATGGAATAGTAAGAAATAAATTATATATTTATAAAAAGATAAAAATGTTTTGTTTGGTTCTTATAAACTTGGACTTAGATTTAGGAACTCCCGCGTCCTGTGACGCATCAAGCGGCTAAAATATATTATTGTTTTCGGCCTGACACTAGATCTACAGCGTTTCCTCTTTCGATCTCTTTTGTTTGTTCTCTCTGTAGTTCATATTTGGTTTCCCTCTTCTTCTTGCATGGTGATTTCATTGGAGCAGTTGGTTGTTAATTCTCTCTGGAGTCATAATTAGATAATGCCCGAGCCAGCCTAGACATCGTTTACAGATTATTGACAATATTACCTATTGGTTAGGTCGGTCTATGATTTTTTTTTTTTTGTTAGTAATTCGATCGCTGTATTTCATCCCTATAATCTTTACAAATCACGTATATTTTTTTTTAACAGCAACTTCATTTTATCTCATTTTTTGCAAGACAGAGAAGTGCAGCTTGGAATTGCGTAACTGTTGCTTCACTCTAAATGCCTTATTGTACATACACGAGAAAGGCGAGATTCGACGATAAACACAACAGATTTGGATAAATGTAATTGATTTATACCGAACTTGAATTAGGTTTAGCCAATTACATAACCTTCATATGTATCCATTATCCGAGTTGTGCTCACTCCTCCGATAAAAGTGTTTTTAAAAAAAAAGTCACAATAATGTTTTTTTTTTAATGGTGTACTTATTTTCGTCTACTTTTAAAAAAGAAGGAGATTGGGGGTGGGGCAGAGAGGACAATTTTGTTTGACATCAGATTATAAATGACAAAAACCGGAAATAATCGCTAACTATGGCGGGAAAAAATTGCTTTGCTTATTCAATTACAGACAATTTTCGTTTGCTTTCATCAAAAATATTTTGTACGTTTCCTCAATTATTTTTTTTTTATGATTGGCGTTATCTTATTTTTATATAAAGTTACTTGTATATCTCAATATATAAACTTAATGTGTATGCATATGTATATGTGACGATTTTGTGTTCCTTATAAAAATAAAGGTTATAGAATCTACATAAACTTTAAAAGCTTATTACTATGTAAAATTTACCGGAGAAAACAATGGAATTTTCCTCAATTGCTAAGTACATTAATCTCCTTAAACTTCAACTATACCGTTTTTATAGAATGCAAATCTATGTATAAAAATTCTTGGAAAAGAAAACGGAAGTGGTCTCATATCCATAAGTGCTTTCCTGACAAAAAGGAAGCTATAAAAACGCAACGTTTTTAAAACTTCGTACGTGTGATATATATTTAATCAATCCTATATTGATTAAATATATATTATAAGAAAATTCTTTGGCAACAGAAGTGTAAATATTCTCCAATTTCTACGCTACCATGTGTGTGTCTACTATCTGGGTTTCCACCTCCCAGTGACCCACGGGAGATAACACCTCCTTAATACTTCCAAAATGCAGATCCGATTTTTCTGATAAGTGTTATTTTCAAAAAATCGATAACAAATGTGTAGATTGTTAAGTTGGAATCTATCAACACGAAAAACGTTTGCTCCGGACAGATAGATAGATAGATAGATAGATAGATAGATAGATAGATAGATAGATAGATAGATAGATAGATAGACAGACAGACAGATAGATTATTATATCGTATCCAATATATAATAATGATTTCAAAAATTAAAAAATCATGACTTGCAACAAAAAAATTGAACTTGATGATGCGCTTGAAAGCCAAATAACAAGGCAATATTACGAAAATAAACAAATATTTATTTCGGAGTCAAACTCCATCCTCAGTATGTTGTTTTCTTTCTTTTTTCTTCTTTCTTGCCATGTTGTAAAGTTGGCTAAAGAAAAGTCTGTCTGTAAAGATCTGCACGTTGTCTCTCAGCGGTTGTATTTTGGAGTGTCGGGAACAGTGCATTAGATACGAAAGAGTAATGTCAGTGGCGTGAGTTACGTTATAGAAGCGTTGATTTAATTTGAATAAAATAAAATACGAATCAGATGCGCTTGAAAGCAAAATTGCAACGCAATATTACGAAAATAAACAAATATTTATAATTTTTATATATGTCGGGGTAAAACTCCATCCTCAGTATTTAGCAAAATATTTGTTATTTGCGTAATATTGCGTTGTAATAGTGCTTTCAAGCGCACTTGATGTGTATTTTTTATGGAAATTGAGTCAACGCTTCTATACTGGAACTCACACCCATTACACACATACAGACACACAGTCACACACACACACACACACACATATATATATATATATATATATATATATATATATATATATATATATATGTACACCAAGTATTAAAATTTAAGATTGTAAAAGTATATTTTACATGAATTTGTTCGAAGGGATACTCAAATAAGATGTATTAAAATCTCCTTTGTCGGCGGTGTTTCAAAGAAATGCGTTCTTCTCATCAAAGGAAAGATATTAGCAAATGAATATTATTGCGAAGCTATTAATTTGTTGGTACTGGCATTAATTCAAATAGTGTTATATGAAAAATGGGGAAAATGTGTTTTTTTTAATGCATACGTTAAAAGACAAGGATTTTAAAAAAAGCCTGGTTACATTATGTAGCCAGACTTTGTGGAAGCATATATATATATATATATATATATATATATATATATATATATATATATATATATATATATATATACAGGGTGCCCACAAAGTCTGGCTACATAATCTACTGGATGCTTCCACAAAGTCTGGCTACATAATGTAGCCAGACTTTGTGGACACCCTATATATATATATATATATATATATATATATATATATATATATATATATATATATATATATATAATCAAATTGCGACTAAACCTTTTTATAAGCAATATCACCTGAAAAGGCGTCTAGTTATTTATAACTGGCTGACCGAAACATGCTCATGAATGTGTAACGATATATAAATTCTTATGTAAAACAAATATATATATATATATATATATATATATATATATATATTTAAATATATTTAGTTATTTAGTTTGTTAGTTAGTTAGTTAGTTAGTTAGTTATTTAGTAATTTTCTACGGTCAAACAACGTCGCAGCTCACACGAGTCATGCAAGCCACCAAGCCGGAAGTCCAAGACTCGAGTTTTGCCCTCATTTGTGTTTATCGATTTAATACATCCGAATTCAGAATTTGAAACCCGTATATATATATATATATATATATATATATATATATATATATATATATATATATATATATATATATATATAATAAAATAAAAGTTACAATAAGTTTACTAAGGTAATCAAAATGGTAAACTTAAAATATATTATAAATATTAAAGAGTTAATATTTACAAGTAAAATAAACTCAGCCAGATATAAAAAGCTCAATAAAACCGAAAAGGAAATAGAGCTTATAATATGAACAAATGATGCATAAAATATGTTAAAAGACATCTTGAAAAAGAGTTAAAAACATATTTAATTTTAAAAAAGGAAGCACAAGATAAGTGGATAGTCCTTAATCCGCGGAGTTTCGAAGAAATACTCTCCTTCTCATCAGAGGGCAGGAATTAGCAAAATGCAGGATCGGATTTTGCATATAAAAGTATTTAATGAAACTACAATTAAGTCAAAGATCTTACTTGGTTAAAAAAAAGGGTGAGGTAAGGGGAACAGGAGGCAAAAGAAAAATAATAAAAAGATTTCACATGAATGGATAGTCCGGTGAAGGGTAAAAATCCAAAAATGGTAAAATCCAAAACGGTCGAATTTAAAATTTCAATCCACTGGGTAAATTCCAAATGGTCCAAAATCATCCAAAAGGCAGAGTTCTTTGGAAAAAAGTGCAAATGGAATGAATTCCAAATCATTAAATGAAAAGTACTAGAGATAATATTTGAAACACGTCTGTCAAGGCTGGATGAATCAAAAAAATATTTTACCATTTTTGGATTTTTACCCTTCACCGGACTATCCATTCATGTGAAATCTTTTTATTATTTTTCTTTTGCCTCCTGTTCCCCTTACCTCACCCTTTTTTTAACCAAGTAAGATCTTTGACTTACTTGTAGTTTCATTAAATACTTTTATATGCAAAATCCGATCCTGCATTTTGCTAATTCCTGCCCTCTGATGAGAAGGAGGGTATTTCTTCGAAACTCCGCGGATTAAGGACTATCCACTTATCTTGTGCTTCCATTTTTAAAATTAAATATGTTTTTAACTCTTTTTCAAGATGTCTTTTAACATATTTTATTAATCATTTGTTCATATATATATATATATATATATATATATATATATATATATCTACTGATAGAGAAGAAAACTTTTATTCCAAAGTTTTAAACGCGTAACTGATCTAAGGGAGATAACTTCTTCTGTCTTAACTAATTTATTTCCTTACTTTCAGGCATAGCAGGTTTATTCCCCTTTTTGCATCTCCTTTCCAGGAATTGTGTCTGTGTGTTTGGGTTAAAATGTGCGCAGGAAACAAGAGAAAGAGAGAGAGAAACAGACAAGGAGAGTTAGACAGCGCGATAGAATAAAAAAAAAAAAAGGGTGGGAGAGAGCAGATAAGCTTTTGTGTCTGTGTGTTTGAGTTCTTTTTCTCACAAATGAACAATTATAAAAAATAAATATATAAAACGAACGTGTACATGCAATGAAGGAAAAATTCAGAGGAAATGACGGTGGACTTAGTCCGCATAAAAGAGGGTGCGTTCATGCGAGATTATCAATAAATGTACAAAAGAAAATATTTTCTTTTCCACAAGGCTATGCCTAAAATTTGCGGCCTGACAAGATCGAAATATATATATATATATATATATATATATATATGTGTGTGTGTGTGTGTGTGTGTGTGTGTGTGTGTATGTGTGTGTGTGTGTCTGCGCGCGCGTTTGTGTGTGTTAATTAAAGTTTCCCCGTAAATGTTGCAAGAACATAAAATATTTTATGCGTCGACCGCGCTCAGTACGTAAGTAAAGCTAGGTAGTAAGTTATGGCTATTAAAGAATCGTCAAGATATATATATATAAGATATATATATATATATATATATATATATATATATATATATATATATATAAGATATATATATATATATATATATATAAGATATATATATATATATATATATAAGATATATATATAAGATATATATATATATATATATATAAGATAGATATATAAGATATATATATAAGATATATATATATATATATAAGATAGATATATATATAAGATATATATAAGATATATATATATATAAGACAGATATATATATAAGATATATATATGTATGTATATATATATATATATATATATATATATATATATATATATATATATATAGAGAGAGAGAGAGAGAGAGAGAGAGATGTTATTTGTTTTTGCTTTGGCGGTACGTTTTGAATGAATTCAATTATTTAAGTGCATTTTTATCCAATTTGGTACCCCCAATTTTGAATCTCGCTAGATTCAGCAACTGTGATTAGTCGTAGACGACGAAACACGTGTCAGCGGATAATTATATTTTAAATATATATATATATATATATATATATATATATATATATATATATATATATATATATATATATGAAGACAAAACAAGCGGTATATCATAAAATGAAATGCTATGGAAACAATGTGTGAAAGCACAAAAAGAAAAACAATCTAACACAGGAAAAAATCATCAAAATGAGATATTTACTGGTTTCATTCGAATCAACGAAAAAGCGAAAATCTAAAATATATTAGAGATGATAAGAAACTGTCCTGTATATATTCATTCCCAGAGTATAGTTGTACGAAAACTCATCAGTGCAGCTAGACATACACCTTTTCCAAGCCGTGAGTCGAAACTGCAACCGTCGTGTTGAGAGTCGGCAGCTCTAACCATCGGACTACGAATCAGTGCCTGTAAACCTTTCCACTCAAGTGTCTATTAAATTAACGCTTGCCCGTTGCACAGTGCTCAAACATCAGTTTGTTTTACAAAAAAAAAAAAAAAAAAAAATGGGCTTCGTTTAATCTCTTAAATACGCGTCGGGTGAAAATATATTTACAAAGTGCTCAACCCAAACAGTAGGGGATTAATAGTCACAGTGTGTGTGTGTGTGTGTTTGTGTGTGTGTGTGTGTGTGTGTGTGTGTGCGTGCGTGTGTGTGTGTGTGTGTGTGTGCGTGCGTGTGTGTGTGTGTGTGTGTGTGTGTGTGTGTGTGTGTGTGTGTGTGTGTGTGTGTGTGTGTGTGTGTGTGTGTGTGTGTGTGTGTCGTACGCTTGGTTATTTTGATTGTTCCTTCTAGTGGGAGTCATTCTATTAGATTGATAACTTTTGGAATAGTTCCAATGGCCCACCCACAAATTTGGGACAGTAATTGAAAAATACTACTTGCCCTGACCAAAATCATTCCTGCAACGGTTCTGGCATTGTTCTGCGACTATGTATCGCATTTTTGGCAAAATTCCTGAAAATAATGTTATTAATTGAATAAAACGTGTCTTCTGCCTCCTAGCCTCCCCCATAATCTACCAGGATCGTAAACCTGAAATGATTCTGCAATACTTTTTGCTTATTGTCTACTCAGTATTGTCTGCAGTGAATTTGATGCAGAGTGTACAATTGCTGTTAGGTCTAATAACACCCCTTTTCAAGCGCCAGTGGGAAACACCAGAAAATTATGTACGAGAAATGGGGGTGGGTGAGTTGTCTTTTCTGTATAAATGGGTAAAGTCGGTTTTCTTGGCACGAGAAAATCTCGGAGAAAACAAAAAGAAAAATTTGAAATGAAAAAAAATGGATAAAATTTTACTGTATCGATATATACACTTGTGCCCGATATTATTCATACCCCTCGGATCTTTGAGATTTCTATAAGAATATTGCTCAAACCAGAAGGTAGATAATATTAAAGGGATTTCAAACAATAAATCAAGCATAAGCATTTAATTTAAACTCAACAAATAAATAAATTATGCAAGTTTGAAACATTATACAAAGGAAAACAATAATGGCACTAGTTCAAAATTATTCATACCTCTCTTACTAATAGTCAATAGCATGCCCTTTATTCTTAATAACTGCCTGTAACCGTTTTGGATATTTATCAACAAGGTTTTTACAAACATCAACACTGATTTTTGACCAGTCTTCAATGCAGTAGTTCTCCAAATCCCTCAAATTTCTAGGTTTCCGCTTTTTAACCTCAGTTTTCAATATGTGCCAGAGGTTTTCGATAGGGTTCAGGTCGGGACTCTAGTTAGGCCATTCCAAAACATTAATTTGATTATCCTCAAACCATTTCTTGACTATTTTGGCAGTATGTTTTGGATCATTATCCTGTTGAAGGACCCAGTTTGGTCCTAAATGGAGCTTCTCCGCATCCTGTCTAATGTTTTTCTGGAGTATCTCCAAATATTGCTCCTCCTTCATGGTTCCATCTATCTTGACCAAACTAACTGGACCACTAGCCGAAAAGGAGCCCCAAACCATTAGGCTACCACCACCATGTTTCACCGTGGGTATGGTGTTCTTTAGGTTGTAAGCTTCTCCTTTCTTCCTCCAAGCGTAAGAAGCATCCATATGGCCAAACAATTCAATTTTTGTTTCGTCAGTCCACAAAATACTTGAGAAAACGGACTCTGGAGAATTCACATGGGTCCTAGCAAACTTTAGACGTGCTGCAAGGTGTTTTCCGGTGTGCAATGGAGTCCTTCTTGGTCTTCTTCCTTTCAGACTATTTTCATGCAGAGTCCTTTGCAATGTTTGCCTTGATATTTTTATGCCAGAAGACTCCAGATTTTCTAAAATGTCCTTAGTAGTGGTGGTTGGATTTGCATTAACACTTCTTACAATATTTCTGGTGGCTCTAGCAGACAGTTTCCTTTTCCTTCCTCTACCAATCAAGTTGTTTGTTGTGTGGTGGCTCTGGAATTTTTTGATGATGCTCTGTACTGTTACTGTAGGGACCTCAAATTTCTTGGAGATTGACTTGTAACCTAAACCATCCTTATGTGAATTCACAATTTTAGTCCTAAGATCATTACTAAGCTCTTTTTTCTTCCCCATTCTAATATTTTTTATTCTTTTATTGGTTTTCAGTTGATATCATTTTAATTTCTGAAAAATGCAAAAAACGAAATGAAATTAATCAAAGGTTGTATAAAAGCATTCAAAATAAGAATCAAACAGGAAACAAACAGTCAGAAACTCGATTAATACTGAAAAATAAGGGGGTATGATTATTTTTGAACATTGCAGATTTTATAAATAGCTGTATATTTCTTTTATTACAAGTATCCCGAGATTTTAAAATGACGAAAATGATCAGAAGAGGTTTATTAAGAATATGTATCAATATGGACGTAAACAATAAATTCTTACAAAGTTACACCTAATAAACTCAATTTTCAAGGGGGGGGTATGAATAATATCGGGCACAAGTGTATATATATATATATATATATATATATATATATATATATATATAATCATCCAAAGACAGATTGTCATATTGTTTCGCTGTATCCCGTACCAGAGTTCGAACCTACCCGCACGTGACCTCCTAAAAAATGACTATTTATATAAACATTTGACCACCATTTTTACTCTGCTCGATTTGTTTGTTTATTTTCAAACAAATACCTTTGCGTTACGTCAAGCAAGCGGTAGGTGAAATCATTTATGACAGTATTATTGTGTGTGTGTGTGTGTGTGTGTGTGTGTGTGTGTGTGTGTGTGTGTGTGTGTGTGTGTGTGTGTGTGATTAGACACCATTTTTCATTTAAGCAAACATTGTTAAAAAAAATAACAGAATCTGGCTATTTTTAGTTTTTTTCTTATTTTCCTTATGATATTTGCTTTGTGTTACGATCAAAAAAAAATCATGTACGCTCCAAATGTGTCACGAACGTTTTCGATTCTTTGTCGAATAATCATTTTGGTGAAAAAATGTTTGAACAAATTACGACTAAACTTTTGTATAAGCAACAGGCCAATGAACAACCGCCAATTTAAAATAATACCAATACCTCCCAGCTATGCGTTGTATGTACCGCGCCTGATCGTAGAATGTTCCAGGTTGGTATCTGAGGGTGCATTAATTCACTGATCAATCTTCATTAAGACATGAATCTAGGAGAAGGGAAAACTTTGATGTAAAAAAATCTGAGGTCTACTGTCTGTTCTGTCTCATGGCATCAATTGAACTGACAAAGATTAGCAGTTATACCAAAAACTGTGGTTGGTTCTACCCAAATCTATCACCACTATAAACAAATCGTTTGCATCGATTCTGAGCAATTTAGTTGTTGTGGCTGAGCTCATACGTCTAAATCAACGGGAGAGCCATATATATATATATATATATATATATATATATATATATATATATATATATATATATAATGTATTAGAGTATGCATGTATGCATGTATAATTTAATACATTTAGATATTGATCATTTTAATAAATCAATAATCTCATAAATCAATAGTCTAGTAAATCAATAATTTAATGAATCAATAATTTAATTAATCAATAATATTCTTCGATTTTATATTCTTTCAGCTCCAGTGATAACACGACCTCCCAAAAACGCAACTGTCCTCTTCCAGCGTCGGTACGCATTACCATGTGAATCATCCGGGAATCCGAAGCCAAAAGTCAGCTGGTTTTTCAACGGAAATACACTGAATTCGCGAGGCTCGAATTATCGCATTTCCTCGCAGAGTGGATCTTTACGGTTTAGCCGAGTCAACGTGAACAACGGAGGATTTTACCAATGCCAGGCTCGGAACAAACTTGGAAAAGTGACATCGAGGATTATAACCTTTACCGTACATGGTAAGTATCCCCAATCCTATACAGATTTATTCATAAAAATCAGAATATTGTAATTCTACACAAGTAAATTAATATTATGTTAATAAGTATTAAGTCAGACCAGGGTCATATTAGTGCATGTCTAGATAACCTGGGGCAAACGGAAATAGACCTAGTTGCGGGTAGAATGATTGAGCGAGTATCATAGTTTAGCGGCCTAAAAAAAACACGCTAGAAATTCAGGTGTCGCAATAAAGGTGGAAACGTCACGTTTTCAATGAGTTAAACAATAGAATTTTTAAAGTTATTTTGAGTCTGGAATCGAGACAGGAGACATGTGTCTGAATATGTAGAGAGGATCTAAGCGAGTGTTACCTTGTTATTTGGTCCGTCTGCGTCTCTCATTTCCCAACTAGAAGAGCAGGTAAGAAGGAATTAATTTTAACCTAGATTGTCTCTTCTCATCCACAGTGAACAAACTCTCTCTCTCTCTCTCTTTCTCTCTAATAAAATATTTTAAACCTTAGCAAGACTCCACTGTGTGTCTATGCATGAGTAGATTCATCTTAAATCAAACAGAATATAAACAACGACGAGGGATTCAAGGCCCATGCATGGAACAGCGACGATCGGAGAATGAAGACCATAAACCGCGCACGTATGTAAAAAAAAAAAAACATTTTATTTAGTTACTTGATTGCTCACTGGCGAAAACTTTCGTGTGCAAAAGTACACATTTAACGTAAAAGATCACGTGCGAACTGCTTTTTACATAAAATGTTACAATATTTCCAGTCAATAAACCCTTAATAATCTACAAAGTTATAAAGCTGTCCAACTCTCAAAAGTTCTTACCCAGCCTAATAATACAAAAACAACAATAAAAAATATCGTTAATGTGCACTTTCAATGAACAAACCTTTAACACTGATTTTTTTTACAAGAGAATCACAGCTTATCAAGGCCTGGATCCAAGTCAAGGACAAGGATGAATGTATGTCAGGTGGTCGATGACACATCATAATGATCGATATCTAGAAATTAAGTAGAATTTGATTATTTAAAAGGATGGATCGACACGAACTTGTTTTTTTCAATTGGATCTGTAAACTACAATATTGTAGTCAGCTTGAAATCAGTACGCAGTATAAGTTCCATAAGTGGGCAGTTCTAGGAAAGAAACTTTGTTTATGGAATTTACATTAAGATTTAGACACAGACAGAGAGTGATAGAAACCGTAAGCTATGGTTGTTGCTAGATGAGTGTATGTCGTTAATGTTTTGCAGCGGAGGACCATAGATTAAAGCTCAGCCGAGCAGTTCTCATGAAAAATAAAGATAAAGCAAAGATAGACTCACAGCGGCTCTTCTGTAAGTTAAAGGTTGTAAGGAGGAGAAAAGGATATCGCCTACTGGATTTCGAAACTAATTTTAGGACGTATTTAGTTTTTGTTTTGCTAGTAGTTTCTCATTCATAATTTGAGTGATTCGCCTTCAATCCAGAAAACTCTTAAGTCTTGGTCTTGCATCTAAATTAAGTTTAAGCTCATATCCAAGGTATAATCTATTTATCTCAAGGATAGGGCTTCGTCAGGTATTCCCACACAAGGTTAGAATTTATCTGTGTGTATAAGAAAACAAAATGGAGTTACAGGGTACTCTTTCAAGCGCATAAAATTTAGGCTTCAAAACTGAACCTTTTTTAAGGTTCTACTTCACTTTTATCTGCCTCGTGGCGGTTGCCGTTGAGACGCGGAAGATAACCTGTCAACCAGTCCTCTTCATCCTTCCGCGTCCTCCACATGTTTGACCGCCTCATTCAGCTTCAATCCTGTTCATTCTGTGAGTTTGTCTTCCCAACTCTTCTTCTGTCTTCCTCTTTTTCTTCCTCCTCTGACTGTTCCCTGGAGCACTGTCTTGGCAAGTCTCTCTCCTCTTGATACGTGGCCGAACCATTTTAGTTTGCGTCTCCTGATTGTCGTGAGATCTGTAAGGACCAATGGCTTGCCTTATTCTGTTTTTGATTTCCTAGAATAGTATTTCCTAATATCTTATAATGTTAATATATGATAGTTCTTTTATACGTCCTGATTGGCAGCTTTAACACCTGGTTTCAAACATCTATTTCTCATTATCTTAAACCAACCAGTTTTATTTTACACATGTACAAGCGACAGATAAACGTAGGCTTACAATCTTGACAACTTCACTTAAATAATATGTCGAACTCTTCCCCCAGCCGTCGTATCAACAACAAAAACAACAGAAATCGATCTCGGAAATATTCAATGTTTACTAGTTAAAATACTTAATATTGATTGGTCATTTCTATAAAAAATACTTTATCTCGATTGGTTGCTGATATTGGATTTCAATTAATCGAAAGGAATTTTCCCAGCAGCAGAGTTCATGGTGTTCGCATTGGTGCCATTAGTGTACAAACGTCGGTAAGAAAGTCAACCTGCCAAACGAACCCTTGTCACTATCAATGTTTATCTCCTTCACACAGCGAGCAGATGTGACACAAGGTCTGGCAAGTAGGATTTGAAAAGCAAGAGAAGATTTCTTAAGTTTTCCACAGCATTCATCACATATCTCTCAACATATAAAATTGTTTGGTACATAACAGAAAACAATACAACACAGACTGCGATAGAATTGTGCAAAAACCGTGCTAAAATTGACGTTTTGTCTCCATATTCCAGGCGTGTTGAATAAACTACCGGAATATGCAGAAACGCTTAGCAAATTCAGTCGCAGCAGACGACAATTGGGAAACGTGATAAAATATTGCTGACAATTTATTAAATTTGGGAGAAATATTTAATGGATCCAGTCTTTGGGCTCAATTATTGAATGTTTTTCATCAACAAAGAAATTGATAGGCGAAAACAGAAAATTTTTCGAATATTTGTGTGTGTGTGTGTGTGTGTGTGTGTGTGTGTGTGTGTGTGTGTGTGTGTGTCTGTGTGTGTCTGTGTGCGCGCGCGCGTGTGTGTGTGTGTGCGTGTGTGTTTTTTTTTTGTGTGTGTGTGTGTGTGTGTGTGTGTGTGTATGTGTGTTTGTTTATGCATATGTTTTGTTTGTTTTTTTTATATGGGCTTCTATGGTTTTTCTGTTAATAATCTTCTCTGGATTACTTCACTTAATTTTTTTTCCTAAGAATTAACAAGTCCCAAAATTACTCACGCATAATGATTAATGAAATGGATGGATTCTCAGTTGGATTATGAAGAATATTATGTCAGGATTGAAATTATGAATGGAATAGACAAAATTTTAATTCTCATGACATCGGTTTGTTGCAAGTATTTCTTGTCCATGGCTTAGTAGTGCTGTGGTTATCTGTTCTTGGAAAGAAACTCTGTTAATGGAAATACCGTTTAATGCTAATTACGTGGAACAAAAAAGAAAGTATATTTGTAGTTGTATCTAACTTACTATTAAGGTAAATAAAATACGTTCTGAGTCCTTCGGAAGTTTTGAAAAGAAAAAAGGCAAACTCTGTCAAAATTTGCTCCAAGTAAGTAATCAGGACCATAGCCTCATCTCAACTCCACAATTAACCCTTTATGACCTGAATTATGATGTAGATATTAAAAACAATTATTGTTAAACTTCGTTAGTTTAAAAGAGTAATTATACTGCGATTATCGTCAAACGGGAAAGATTATGAAGTTCAGTAGTTAAACTACCACTGAGAATTTTTGCATTTCATAAACTTACTTTGATTATTGACCATATGTACGTATCCAAGATAGTCATAATGGCCATGATGCTTGAAAAAAGTGAATTTATGACAACAAATGGAATCCTCCACTCTCTGAGACATATGACGGCATCCTGAATGTAAGCAATGGGCGGTTGCAATGTGAAGGTATCTGGCATCTACCCAGATACTTAAGTAATACGTACCAGACGTGTTTTAATCAAATCCCACATTATTTAATCCGTTATATTTATTTATTTACGACTGAGCGAATTAGTTCAACAAGGTCATAAAGGGTTAAACGCCTGTAACGCCTGAGGATATTCCTTATCTCTACAAATCTACCATCAGACGAATGTGCAGAGTACCGTTAACATATTTGGCTTGGTGACTCTCTGTCTCATACAAATGTATGTCATTTGATCGGTCTTACATTTACTTTCTACTCTACAATGTGTCTCTCTGTCACAGACGTGATGTTGCTATACTCACTCATTTTTTTTAAATATTATTATGCATTCTTAAGAATTTTCTTATCTTTTATCTGCTTTCTTTGTTCTAGCTTGTTTGACTCTTTGGTCTAGTGGTCTCCATAATACAGCGTCCTATTGCAATAAATCCTTTCCGGGAACTGACAGTTTTCCTCCAACCTATCATCCTGCTTAGCTATCTCAGTTAAATAAGTATCTTTCGTCCTTGTTAGCTTTTTACATGAGATGGCTTCAGTTCCTGACTGAAAGCATTTTCATTAATAAAATAACTAGAAAACACTTGTTCACAAAACGCTGCATGAAGCATTTCAGCCATGTGCTCGATGTTTTTTTTTGTTTTTTTAAAACAATGTAATATTTTTTTACTTGTTTTCTTTAGTTTATCTCCATCTGTTGAGTCAAAGCTTCTGTTTAATTTTTACCTAATCCGGAATTAGAGTTTTAGCCTTCCTCAAAGAATTACAACTTCCCTTTTCCTTGTCTTGTTCATTTACCGTTTTGGCAGAATGTGAATGAACCCAGCTGACAATCGCATGTGGAAACTATTCCATATTTAGTCGCTTTTTTTTTCTTTTATTCTTATTTGTTTTTTGTTTTTTGCTTTTTTTTTTGTTTGTTTTGTTTTGTTTTTTTTACTTTCTTTCGCGCCTTAAGTTATTTCTAACATTCTAGCGCCACAATCTCATCTACATTGGAGAAATTACACTGGAAGCAAGTAAGATTTATAACAATTTGTTTTTTAATGTAAACAAATAATAAGTTTACACAAAAGTAAAAAGAAATGCAATTATCAAAATAATCAAAGTAGAGTAGAAAGCACTATTAGGTTTTATCTAAGCAGTTTCGTAACTCTTGCTTCCCTTCTTTTGTCCTTTAGTTCTCACATTCCATGAGCAATATTTCTGACAAATAAAAGTTAAAATTGTTGTTTTCTGGGTCGGAATCTACCTGTTTACACTTATTGTAGACTATTTTTTCATCTTGATCTGGCATTTCCCTTTCTTTATAAGCCTCTTACATCAAGTGGCTTCTTGACTTGTCTGGAGGGATATTCATAAAAAATAATGAACTCTACGGCCGTTTTTTTATGATCTATAAAAGCCAAATCTCAAACGACTTTATAGCTCTTTACATGAGATGGCTTCACGTCTTGTCTGGAGCCATTTTCATTAATAAAATAACTATAAAACACTTGTTCACAAAATCTGTACTGTTGTCAAATTTGAGCTGGTCAATTTCTGCCTCATCTTAGGTTTCTTAATGAGACGAAGGAGCATCTCTGAAATTTGATGATCTGATTCTTTCTTCTCTGCATCCTTTCTCTCTCTCTCTCTCTCTTTCTCTCTTTCTCTCTCTCTTTCACACACACAGACGTGATGTTGCTAGTTTGAGGCTTTTCTATAAATACTAATATGATGTGCTTCTTAAGAATTGTCCAGTTCATTCCCTGCTATCCTTGTTCTAGCTCGTTCGATTTGTGGTTCTATTGGTTCCCATTAACTCGTTAGTTATACCTCATTATCACTATCTTGGATACGTACATATGGTCAATTCTCGTTTACTATTGCGAATGTTGAACAGTAAGGAAGGCGACTAAAAGTCGTTTGGAAGTAGCAGAAATATGGTTTGTATGAAAATTCTACGAATCTCGTTGATAGAAAGAAAAATAAATGATGAAGTTATGCGTAGGGCAGAGTACAGCAGATCGGTACCCAATACCATGCACGCCAAACCGGTAAGAGTAATTTTTTCGTCCTTTCTTTCCTTTCTCCGATTATTTCGTTGATTCTTTCCTTTCCTCAACTGTCCCTTTATTTTGTTTTTGCTTTCTTTTTTTTTCTTACTTTAATTCCCATTTTGCTTTTTCTTTCTTTTTGTTTTCATATTTCCTTTTTTCTTTTTTGTCTTTCTTTCCTTCTCTTTCTGTTTTTTTTTTTTTAATTTCAGCTTTCTTTCTTTCTTTCTTTCATTCCAATTGACTTCTTTGTTTTCCTTATATCATCTTTTTTCTCTCTGTTATCTTTTCCCCCTCTCTTCCTATCTTCTGGCTTCTTTATCTTATTTATTTTTGTTATGCTAACATGTTCCTTCATCTATACCACTTTCCTTCTTTTTCGCTCTTTTTCTTTCTTTTTCTTTCTTTTTATACTTTTTACCTTTACTTCCTATATATATTTCTTCCTTTTCTCCCCTATTCATTTTTCCTTTATTTTTGCTTTCATTCGCCTTGTCTTGTCCTACCCTCTTTTTTTTTCTTTTACTTTTCACATTCCCCTCCTTGTATCTTATTTTTTTTTAACTCCCTTTCTTTTTGTACTTTTCTTTTCATTTTTCCTTTTTTTCATTTCCTGGCGCTATCAGATCATTCTGTCTGACGACACCGTATTCTCGACCTAAAATACATCAAACATTGATGTTATTGTTTTTATGTTCCTTTTACTTTGCAAACTCAATCATGTTCTGCAACGACAAAGACAATAAATTTCCTAATATATATATATATATATATATATATATATATATATATATATATATATATATATAACCAAAGACCATGAATAAATATTCGGAAGTTATACAGAAGTTGGAGCCTAAAAGCTTTTCCCCAAAAATTACAGGATTCGGAATTAAATACCTCGAAAAAGGTGTGATATGCCGTAAAATAGAACAATCACAATAAACATGAATAACTATTAAAAGATATAAATCACTTAAAGCATAAAAAACTTTTTCCATTGGATTCGGCATTAAATAACCTGAAAACTGATGATATGCAGGAAAACAAAGCAACTAAACCTTTTACTAAACACCATGAGTAAATATATGAAGTTATAAAAAATTGACAAAACCTTTTTTCTCTAAGTGATTGAATTCAGCATAAAATAAATCGAAAAGGGTTGATATGCCAAAAAAACAAAACCATAATAAAAATTTCCGTTCATTTATATTGTTTTCTTCTTTTGAATCTTTTTTCTTTCTTTTTTAAAAATATTTTGTTTACTTTCTTTTTCATCTTTCCCTCTTTGTTCCTATTTTCTTCTTTCTTTTCTTTTTCATTCCTTTCTCTTCATCCTTGCATTCCTTAATCCAATTCCTCGTTATAATTTCCTCAAATGTTTTGTTATCCCCAAATCCAAACCCTCACCAACAGATGGTTTTAAATGTCTGCATAAAATCCATAAAAAAATACTAATTAAAAACGTGAATCATTTGAAACACAAAACTGTTTTTAAAATTACTTTATTCTGGATAAAATAAGCCGAAAATCTTGATATACGGTGTAAAACAAAATCATCAAACCAAACACCATGAATAAATATTTGAAGACCTGAAGCATAAAAATATTTTTAACCAAAATGACTGAAATCGGACATAAATAAATCAAAAACAGCTGACATGTCGTAAAATTTTTAAGCTTAACATTCACATGGAACATGAGTTGGAACAGATACATAGGAAGCATTGCCAAGACTATGGCTCTCTCTACCGCGCTAGAAAGTTACTTATGCCTGAAAGTATCCTGTGCCTCTACAAGGCCACCATTTGTCCATGTATGGATTATTGTTGTCACCTGGGCTCGTGCATCTGCTACTAGTCCCTCGCCCATGGACAGAGTTTAAAAGAGAGTCGCCAACCTGAACGGTCATCTGAGCTTTAACCTCTGTCTTATTGACGAAATGTTGCATCCATCTGCTTGTTTTAAAAGTATTTTATTGGTGAATGCTCCGACGAACCTTGTGCCTTTGTGCCCCCCTTAACGCAAATACACCCAACAAACCCGACAAGCAGCTGAGTCCTCGGCCTTAACAGTAGATATCTCTAGATGTCAGAAAGCCTTCTGGTCGAATAGTTTGCAAAGTCGCACTGTGCCTTGTTTTGGGTGATAAACGGCGCTATCACATTTCTACACCGGTTCTTGACAGATCACCGGAGTTAAGCAATGTCGAGCCTGGTCAGTACCAGATGGGTGACAATTTGGGAAGGCGAGGCGCTGTATGTACCGCGCGGTAAAATACTAGATGGGAAACTGGCGCAGTCTATCCTTCTCTCGTGGGTGGATAGGCCTCTTTTAAGCATTGGTAGGCAACCTATCTGGTGATGGCGTTACGATTAAAAAATACTCTTGATAGCCCTAAGCATCAAATATTCAACTACGGACAAGATTTAAATTACACTATAAACTTGTAGAGTAAGTTCAATCTCGGTTGCGGCCACGTGTTACGTTACGTTAATGCCCCCCCTCAGAACTGTTAAACTTTGAGATACCCTTCCGGGTTTCTTCTTCTCCAACTGTACTGACATGCAGAAGTTCAAGTGGAATGTAAACAGATATCTTGCTGCTCATAATATCCCTGTAACTTATGTCCCTAATAGTAGCCCGCTACATCAAAGTGTAACTGTGCCTTGTTTGGAGTAAAAAAAAAAACACCAAACATAAAAAGGATTTCCATTCATTCAGATTGTTTTCTCCCTTCATTTCTTTATCCTTTCTTTTTAAAATGTTTTGTTTCCTTTCTTTTTGATTTTTCCCTTCCTTTTCCTATTTTCTTTTTGTTTCCTTCTTCCTCTCCTTCCTCTTTATCCTTGCATTCCTTACTCCAATTTCTCCTTATAATTTCCTCAAATGTTTTGTTATCCCCAAACCCAAATCCTCATCAACAGATGGTTTAAAACGTCTGCATAAAAGCCATAAAAAATACTAATTATAAGACAGACATGTTTTGCGCTTATATTGAACTCTTTTGTGGCGCCACTTGTTGATCTAAGAAACTAAGTTAATTTTATAAACGCTGTGTCGAGGTGACTCCTTTATTTCACCAAACATAATTTGTCTCAAAATAATTATTAGAAATTGAAAAAAATAAAACACACGCCAGCAGCGTATGTATTTTTTTACGTTTTTGACTCTCGATTAGACGAATCGGCAGTTTCCGTCAAGCAATCAAACCTTCAAGAGTTATTCACTTTCAAATCTCGCACGTAGTATAAAAACCCAAACACAGTGTTTTCTCTTTGCTTTACTGTTGTTGCTTTTTTCTCTCCCAGAGAGAACGCAAATGCTTATGACACGTCGGATCTAGGTTTGTTGGGAGAAAAGTTTGCATATGAAACACGCATAACGAGAGAGACACACGGATTACTAAACTTTAACCGAACTTCATCGCACATAACTTCATACATACCCTATATCATTCAAATCGTTAATATGCACATGCCTACATCCCTATACTTTTTACAGATGTATAAACGCACAAGGCCACAGCCTAAATTAACATGTGTATTAAACTGTAAAACACTTTCTTTCACAAATAACGCTCTCGGACTCTCTGAATCTTTACCAAATCCTCCTGTGTTTATTATTTTAACAAGTTATCGAGAAAAAATAATTATATTTTTAAATATCGCCGCAGTGAGGATTGAACTTTAAACCTTTAGAAGAATCTTACTCGCAACCGAATCCTACCAAGTACTTTATCAGTTGCGCCACGGATCCTTGCTCGACGTAATGGATAAAGTCCTAGAAAAATTATGTTCTTAATGACATTTCTGGGGAATGAGGGTTCCCTCATCAGTGCGGGCGATACTCAAAAATACAATTGGCTGACGGGAGGAGAGCATGCTACCTCTGTGGATTAAATAAACGGTTCCGTTCGAAATTCCGTGCATATTACCTGGTTCGACAGAAAGATTTCTGAGTTCGACAAGATACACTTGAAGGAAGTCGAATGTTACATTGATCGAAAGGTTGTGAAAATACCCGGATGTACCAAGTACAATTCAGTTCTAAACGACACTCTTCTGGTGATTGAAACCCCAATCCTCAGTAGCCACGATATTGAGATTACAATTGCGAATTGCTTAAAACCTCTACCCGACCATGACTGCTGGATCGAGAGTATGCTAACCACGCGAATTAAATAAAGGAATCCGTTCCAAATTGTGTGCAAATGCTTGTTTCGACAAATATTAGCTTGGCAACTAATTTCTCGCCGTTTTTTTAAATCTACATTTTTGTAAAAGTAAAATAAAATCTAATAACTATTTCATCAATGATGTGATCTCCATTCGGTAAATTTCTCTTTATCCTTGCATTCTTACCCCAATTATTCCTTATAATTTCCTCAAACGTTTTGTTATCCTCAAACCCAACCCCAATCATCAACGTCTGCATAAAGGTCATAAAAGTATTGATTATGAGGCAGATGCTTCCTCAAATGCTTGTGTTCGACAAATATTAGGTTACCAACTAATTTCTTGTACACTTTTTTAAAAAGAAAAATATGAACTAACAACTATTTCGTCAATGATGTATTCTCCATTTGTGTTCACAACTTTTTCCCGACGTTCAACAAGATTATCAATATCTTTTCGGTAGAAATCATTTGGTCATTTGGACGTAAATACCCCCGACAAACCCGACAAGCAGCTAAATCCCACCCCTACATAGTAGATATCCCTAGATGTAAGAGAGATTTCTATTCCAGGAGTTTCTTCCCCAGAACTGCTAGACTTTGGAATTCCCTTCCGGGTCCTTGCTTCTCCAACTGTACTTACATGCAGAAGTTCAAGTGCTGCCCAACTCTCTATATAGTACCCCTGTTGCTTATGACCCTGATAGTAGACCCCTACATCAAAGTGGCAATGTGCCTTGTTTGGGGTGAAAATGTAATAAAAAAATTATATATATATATATATATATATATATATATATATATAAAAGTGAAAGTGTTGTCTGTCTGTGTGTGTGTCTGTGTGTGTACATTTCCCTACGCAATAACTCTTCCAATTTTTAGTCTACAGACTCGAAATTTGATATACAATTTACTGAGATTTGGGAAAATCGATGTGATCGGTTTGCGGCCTAAAATTTGGCGATTAACGGGTCAAAGTTTAACGATTTGACCTTTGAGAGCTCTACCAAACTCCTCCGATAATTTTGGGTCTGAACACTTGAGATTTTAGATATAGATTCCTTGGACATGGATCTAACTTAAGCCCAAAACAATAAATTTTAAGGAGTCATAATAGAGGTTAAAGTTTTAAAAAAATTGACCGTTTTTTTTGTGTTTTTTTTTTTTTTGCTCAACATACACCTCCAACTGGTAGTATATATATATATATATATATATATATATATATATATATATATATAACTTGAAGTATAAAGTTGTATCAAATTTAATAGATTCGGCATATAAATAACCCCAAAAATATTGAGATTCTATAAAATAAACAAAAAGAAAAAATAAAGCAAACACCATGAATACTTATTGAATATATAAAGAACTTGAATCATAAAATTTTAACCAAAAAGCCAGATGCAATATTGAATAACGAGAAATCAGTGGATATGCTGTAAACAAAACAACCAAATTTAACTTTCAATAACTGAGTTCGAATCTCTCGTAAATCTAATGGAATTTCTTTCTTCATATCTGTTTTATAAATTTGTAAAAAATCTTATATTACGGAACATTAAAGAAACATTACGTAAACAGTTTTTAAACAACCTAAACTATTTTTAAAATCATCCAAAAATAAATAAGTAAAAAAAAACGTGAATATAATTGCTATTCGGCATTAGTTCAAAGGAAGATGAAATGTTCAAATGAAATAAAATATAGCAAAATGTGATTTTTTTTTTTAGAAAGTTTTTTCCTTCGCCATATTTTGGATAAGCAGCCATTTTGTGTGACATGGTGTGAGAAAAACAAATTCCAAGCAGACAGACCCAATTATTTTACAAGGCTAATTCTGAAATGCTTCTGGCAGAATAACGAACCGAAAGATACGGTAAAGGAGTAAAGGAAAATAAAGAAAAAGGGATAGAAACAAAAGATAAAAAGAAATTGAAAAAGAATAAAACGAAAAACGAAAAGAAAAATGAAAACGTAAAGCGAGAATGGCGAATGAAAAAAGAGAACAAAAATAAAAACAATAATAAAAAAAATACTCCTATTGCTTTTCCACCCAACTGGATCAGAGGGGACTTCAAATTGCATTGTTATGTAGACTTGAGATTTGCATTCATGACATGAAAGTTTGATCTCTTTGTTGTAGATATTGACGGTGTGAGACTCTTAAAAAAGCAACCCCCTGTCATGGACGTGCGTCAGAAGTACAGATGCGCCATTGAATTCTTCCATGCAGAAAAATTGAACCGATAAACATATATATGTGCTTGTTGAACTTTATGACACCGATGTAAACACAATTAGGTGATGGGTTCATTGATTTTAAAGTGACCACAGAGCTTCGACTAACAAAGCACGCTTCGGGCTTTTTCGAGTGAAGCATGGAAAGGGCATTTAGAATGATGGTGACCAGCGCGGCCGCAGCCGAGATTAAACTCACTACACGAGTTTGTAGTGTAATTCAAATCTTGTCCGTAGCTGAATACTTCATGCTTCGTCAGGGCTATTTTTTATCGTGACGCAATCACAAGACGTGGTGCCTACCACGCTTTAAGAGAGTCCCATCTCCCCTCGCCATTTTCTTAACCTGGTATTTTACCTCGCGATACATACAGCGCCTCGCCTTCCCAAATAATCATCCATCTAGTACTAGCCAGGCTCAACGTTGCATAACTTCGGCGACCTGAGGAAAACCGGTGTATCAACGTAATTGTGCCGTATATGACTATGGAGAAAAATGACTATGGAGAAAAATAAATTTTGATTATGTATAAAATATAAATTGACCATGGAGAAAAATACATTTTGACTATGTATAAAACATGCATTGACTATGGAGAAAAATAAATGTTGACTATGTATAAAATATGTATTGACTATGGAGAAAAATAAATTTTGACTATTTATAAAATATGCATTGACTATGGAAAAAAAATCAATTTTGACTATGTAGAAAAATATGCATTGACTATGTAGAAAAATCAATTTGGGAGAACAAAATGTTGCTCGTTTTAATAGTATCGGTCTTGTCTTCGTAGCTCTTCAAGCTTACTTTTTGAGTTAAAATTATAAGACATTATATATATATATATATATATATATATATATATATATATATATAAATGTAACTCTTGGTTCGTTCGCAATTAATAGTCTAAAAACCACTGGACGGATGGCTTCCACGTTTTGGTATAATATGTTTACTATATCTATGTGTGTTTTTATATATTTCTTTTTAATTATAACATTATATTTCATTTTTCTATGATAAATAGGTGTTTTTCTTTGTAACGATACGACATTTTTTTATTTAGGGACAATTATTTATTACCGCTTCCTGTCACGTGTCTAGTGTTACAATTTAGCGGGTTTCCTGCTAGATCTGGAGATTTCGTTTGCAATCTAGTGGGGAATTCTAGAAAATCTGGAGATATTTGGCACTCACACACCCGCAATTTTAGATTAAAAATAAACAAAAGCGCTTGAAAATATTTTAAAACATAAAATAAACTCATTCATGTAAGTAAAAAAAGTAGCATTTATTGCCTTTGGTAACAATTATTTATTGATTATTTGTTTTGTTTTTCACCTTTTTTCGGCTAACCATTCTTAAATCTCGCTATAAAATCGATTTTTCCAAGTACATTTTAGGTGGGGGGGGCATTCCAACCTCCGAAGTTTAGTTTAAAATAGGATCTAAGCAACCCTGCTTTATTTAGAAGTATTTAGTCGAAAATTGTAAAAGCAAGAAACAACAGGGAAAAAAACAAAAAAAACATATACCAATGCAGTAGAATTTAATTATCTACCAACCTAAATACTTTTAATATGCTAAAACAAAGTTTTTTGTTTTTTTATTTTTCTAATTTCAAAATATGTTTCACCATTATTGTGATGTTTAATTTGCAGTATATTTCAATTTAACTTTTATTATAAATAGTTTGAGTTTATGATTTGTTTCCTGCAAAAAAATACCCTCTCTGAAAAAAAACAGGCAAAACTAGCTGATAAAATATGTAAGCCTTCTAGGGAGCTAACCGCTTCAATATAATTCCAGAAACATATAGTGAGAAAACACGGAACATTTTATGTATTGAATATACTATATTTATAATTTTTTATGGTAGGAAGTTAAAATATGGAGTTTGGGCCCCCCCCCCAAACTCCATATTTTAACTTCCTACCATAAAAAATTATAAATATAGAGAATAAATATAGACAATTATAAATATAGAGAATTTTGTAAAATTTCAGACGATAAAAGTTAAAAATCTAGCGATTTTCTGGATATTTCTTTCTCCTGATCTCGCAGGGTTTTTTTTTATCTCAATTGCCAACATTGCATCACTAAAAAAAACACTACAGGCTTAATGTAAACATAATGTGTTTACAATATCGGAAAATTTTCAATGGGTTTAATCGCATGATTATTGATAATGTAACCATGTGATTGAAATTTAATTTAAATTAACCACACGTGGTCGCTTTCCTATCAAATATTCATCGAAAAATGGTAGGTACACAAAATGAATGCCGACGCTCAAAGTGTATACACATTTTGACTCCTACCTTTACTTAAAAATTCACCAAAAATCAGGAAATTAACGAATTTTAATGAAAATTGCAGTATTTTTCAAATAATGATCGCAGAATATAATGGAATTAATTATTTTTACTTAACTCTTAGTGAAAATGTTTTATTTTGTTTAAACAAGAAATACCTTTACTAAAGTTATGGTTTTCAGTAGTAAATAAAAAACGCAAGAATTTATTTTTGTTTTTTTTATATAAATAAAGCATCGTAATTTGTAACAATAAAAAATAATTTTTACAGTAACATTACGAAAAAATCCCCTAAAGTCCGTATTAATAAATTCGATATAACTCGAAGAAAAATGAATTCTCGCATACTATTTCAGTCACCTAAATTATTTAGGGTGAAATGAGTTTAGGAATTTATAGCCTAACCTAAAATTTTTTTTTGCTTAAAAAAGATAGCATTAATACAGTAAGTTAGGTAAAATTTGCATAGAATGCTCTGCTTTACGGTTGTAAAAATGGAACGGAAATTTGAATTTCGTTCCCTTTTAAATTCGATACATTTTTACATTACGTTCACATTCGACACGTCAACTGTTATAGCTTTTCGGGTATTCTGGCAAGGTTAGGGTTGTCTATTCCGAAAGCCGTTCTTAACATGGGTAGATTGATAGGTGTGTCAGAAATTTCATGAAAAATAGTGAATAATTCCACCCCGTTTTCCAAGCTTATAACTCCTCGAAAAATGTAACTCAATCCCTAATATTTTTCCAATTAAAGCAGCAAGGACCAAGGTTTCATTAAAAAAAAACAACATGTTTTTTAAAAAAAAGATTTTAACTTCGGACTTTACAGGTAAATTTCTAAAAAACACTACTTTTTTTGTTTTGAATTTAAATATATTATTTATTGACATTTTCTCTTCAATTTGTGATATATAACAGATTTGGTGAATAAATTATTTAGTTTTTAATAGATATTTCAAAATGGGAGGCGTGAATTATTCTACCCCCTGTCTTTCCAAGCTTATAACTCCTCGAAAAATGTAATTCAAGCCCTAATTCTTTTTCAATTAAAGGAGCAAGGATCAAGGTTTCATTAAAAAAAAAAGAAAAAACAAGCAATGTGGTTTAAAAAAAAGGTTTTAAATTTCGAACTTTACAGGTAAATTTCTAAAACAACACTACTTTTTTGTTTTAAATTTGAATATATTACTTATTGACCTTTTCTCTTCAATTTGTGATATGTAAACCTTTGGTGAGTAAATTAATTATTTACTTTTTACTAGACACTTGAAAAATGGGGGGGGCGTGAATTAAAAAAAACGTTTGTGTAAAATATTATATTCGATTTATTGGAAAGAGCATAAAATTTCACATTGACCCTGAAAATATCGTAAAAATAGAATCAATAGAAAAATTTTGATAGATTTTTAAAGTTTAAAAATTGAAAAATATTGAGTTCGTAAAATCCATTACTGTTTTTTTAAATATAAAAAAAATATTTCTATTACTTTTAAAACAACTTTAATTGTTTATTTTGGAAGTATAATCCATAAAGAAAATAAACAACCCACTTTTAAAAGAGAAATTACGAGATTTTTATATTTTATTCACAGTTTCGTGATAGGGATGTCAAAAATTCCAACAAAAATTCTGATACATCTACTAGATTGGAGTGTTTATTCGTTGTAAACGTACCCGACAACCTATAAATGTCGACATTTCCAATGTGAATGGTAAGCTGGACTTATGTAAAAAAAATAACAAAAAGATATACCAAACTGACTTTTTCGTTTAAAAATGGAATTATTTCCCTTTCGTTATTAACTTTTTTTATTTTATTTTTTTTTTTAATAAATATTTTGTGCTTTATATACATAAAGTACAATTGTTAAATGTTACTGTTTTGATTATATTCGTTTGGGGGGCACAATTAAAAAATTAAGAAAGATTAAAACGAAGCGAAATTTAAGTTTCCGTTCCATTTTACAACAACCTTAAAACATCGCATACTCAGTAGGGTTTATTGTAATTTATAAGCATAATATTGAAACACTAAATCAACATTTCATTTATTTTTTTGCATAATTAATGATGGAAGTATTTTTCTGTTTATTTTCTTAACATCTGTTAAAAAAATAAATAATTTGTACATTCTCTTGAAAAAAAGAATCAAACTTTTCTCTACTTTCACATGTGTTCCATTTTAACAAACTGAGCCACAACAACGCGTGGCGAGGTACAGCTAGTATATATATATATATATATATATATATATATATATATATATATATATATATATATATATATATATATATATATATAACCCCACAACGACAAATCATTTTTTGATGGAGCACTTTTCTGATTGATGCTTTGCTTTAAAATTTGCACGAAGAGTATCCCTATGACGAAGGTGGGTGCTTTCATAGTTTCTGGTCTTCAGAATAATATATATATATATATATATATATATATATATATATATATATATATATATATATATATATACTCCTATCATTTTTTGTGCGTGTATTGATATTCATATTAAACTCCTTTTTTCTATTTATTTAAAAAGAAAATACGACTTTATTATATATGGTTCGTGGAACTGCATACATCTGCAAAAGATTTAACTAATTTGTATATTTTTTAAACATTAATTTTAATTAATTCCCTTTTAGTTTTTTTTGTGTCTGTTTGTTTTCTTATGGTATGATCATCTTTAGTTTTCTCTTACGTGTAATTATATTAATGCTGATATCTTACATTATATATACTTGCGTATTATTTGCGGAAAAGTTTATAGTAAACACAAATATTTTATATATATATATATATATATATATATATATGTATATATATATATATATATATTCATCTATGCCTGCTTGTATTTGTTTAAAAACTCCTCTGTCAGTTTTTGGTCTACAGTCATTAAACTTATATAACGTATTCGAACCCATGCGAACTTTTATATTTGTGAAAATCGGTGCAAAACTGTGAAAATTAAAAAATGGAATTTGACAGGTGAAGGTTAAACGACGACATTACGAATATGCATGCGTAACGTAATAGTCATTGCTCCATGTTTTGATTTTAGTCTTCCAGCAAGCATGTCTTCATAGTTTATGCATGAACGTAAAAGGAAAAAGTCAATTGTAAGCTAAACGTTTTGGTTTCAGTTCTCGGTGGTGGCGCACGAGTGATTTTTTACAAACTTTTTAAATCATTACTATATGTTGGGTCAAATATAATATCCATATATAATATTTTGATTGCAGAAATTCCCCTCTGGATAAAAGTATCGTGTGTTTGCAAAGACAGATGCCATATACACATTCACTACATCTACCCTGCTATCCACAAAGTTATGTAGCTTACAACCACGATTTCTGCCACAGTCACTCGTGTTAATAAAATGCTACATTACATCCGATGAGCAATACTTTCATAATAGCCACATCTACAGAGGAATACGTTCCTATCTTCCTCTCTCAATATTTAGTGCTCTCACCGCTACCAGTACTATCGGGTGCAATTCTACATTTTTCAACTATAGTGTGATTATACCTTCTGTAACTGGCTAAGGCATACATATGTATAGCATATTCTTTCCGATTTCACAATAGTTTATATTAACGGCTCCCTAGCATGTTCCGCTCTTTCTGATTGGCTGAGACCTGTTATTCTCATATTCCAGAATGAAACTAATTTCTAAATAAACGAGCACTTCTAACAGTTGACAAAAATGGCGTCGCTCTCCCCACTAGCGTTTATAAAAAAAATGAAATACAAACATATTAACCGCTCATAAACAGACAATTAAATACTGATAACCTTATTGACCGGAACAAACGTGTACAAGTAAAAAACTTTATATGCATAATGTCTTCTTGGTCTTTGCTTGCATGTCCGGAACACACAAAACATATAAATACAGCTATCCTCATCCAATATAAACCTGCCCTGAAAAAAAAGCCTTTGCTTTTTTTCTTTTGTCTTTTTTGCATTTACTACTCCGCTTGACGATTAAATGCTTTCTACTTATTCGTTATATACTTGTGCTTTCACCAATTTTGAATTCTGTGGAGTATTTTATTTCCGGACTGTTTTTCGAAATTGTACACCTTAACTTTTTTTGAGGGGTTAAATTTGTACATTAGGTCCACTTCCACAGTTTTCTTTGGAATGATGACTATGCCGATTAAGAAAATCTTATTCAAATTTTGTGGAGACAAGTACTTATAGAGATATAGAGGCCTGTATTATGCACTGGAAATCACTGGCTGCCAGATTTGTACGCACGCGCGATAAACAAATCTACTTCTCTCCTACCACTACTGCAACCTACAATGTTTTTAGCATTTGCGAGTGGGTAGACTGACAACGATTATCACGATTAAATTTGGGGAATTATTTTTCCACCCCCTCCACATGTGGTTGTCTACTCCAAAGGCCGTTGTTTATATGGGGATTTTGAGGGTGTCTATTCCTAACGCTGTTCTTAAGATGGAGAGATAGGTGTTGTCTATTCCGAAAGCCGTTCTTAACATTTGAATGTCTATTCCAAACGCTGTTTTTCTTAACATGACAATACTCAAATAAGTGCAGTGAAAAAAGTCGTGATTGTTTTTGTTTTTTTCACCGTTAAAAAAGACTACATAAACTGGAATTTAATACTACTGGTAGAAGAGTTGAAAAGAAGAGGAAGACTTAAACAAAAAACTGAAACATCTAGGACTGCTACCACTGATTTTGAACATTCAGTCTGTATACAGCGAGACTCCTTAACCTCTAAAACTTCTGTTATTATTCTAATGGATCATTTTTCGTAATTCTATTAATTCATACTGATTTATGCCTTCGCTTAATTGCATTTTTTTTAGATTCAAAGAGCACCTGAAGGTTATCGCTTCAAACCAGCATTAATCGCTAGAGAAAGCAAGATTATTTCATTTCGGCCACGGCTGCCAGTGTCCGCAATTGTTCAGGGACGGCAGTAGCTACCAACAACAACCGTAGTTTTTGTTTTTTTTTGCGAGGGGAGGGGTTTATTTATAATAAATATTTAAATAATAATATTTAATTTGTTATAATTTGTTATACCATACCTGTTCACACTGAAACACTTATCACAATATTCTGTGGATCTATATTAAAAAAAACCTTGTTAAACTTTGTGACATATTTCCAGGCGCGAACGAACACCCCATAATTTTATTATACCATATTTCTTCAAACTGAAACATAATTATCAAAGTATACTTACGCAGATAAATATGAAAAGTCTTTATCAAAGTTTGTGCTTATTTCCATTCTATGGAGGCCAGGTGCGAACGCAGACCCCGCAATTTTATTATACCATCCCTACTTAAGTTAAAACATACTTATCAAAGTGTTATTATGTACATCTATATCAAAAACACTTGTAAACGTTTTTTTTTTTTAATTTTTAAATTTTTTATTTCCATACTTTGTGGACCAGGCGCGTACGCAGACCCCACAATTTAAATGAAGATCAAACATACCCATTCCTGTGTCTCGATACATCTTCTATCATTATATGTGATCAGTATTCTATAATAGTCAACCATATAGGAGCCTATTCGTGACCAGACACACACACACAGACGTTCAGCTCTATATTATAGATATATATATTATTTGTTTTTGTTTTTGCGATACGTTTTTAAGTGAATTCAATTATTTCCGAAAGTGCATTTTTACCTAAATGCGAGTTGGGAATAATTTTCCCTTTAACCAATTTGGTACCCCCACATTGGGAGCGGTATATATATTGTTTTTAAAATATAATTATCCACTGACACGTGTTTCGTCGTCTACGACTCATCAAAGTGGCTGAATCTAGCGAGATTCGAAATCGGGACCCCACGGTAATGAACCTATTTTAAAAACAATATATATATATATATATATATATATATATATATATTTACCAGTGGTTAAAAAACCGGACTAGAGTGCTCAATGTGTAGTCAGAGCAGTATATAGGAAATTTATTACTGTGAGTCCAGAATGAGTTTACAAATTGTTTCAGCTAGAGGAAAATCTTCAAAGAGAGGAAAAAATCCAACTAGCATCGTCAGAATTCATAGATGGACTAAGTTATAATGTCAAATAAGAATGGAAAAATCGTAGATAAAGGGGAGTTAGAAAAGAAGGGGGAGTGGTAGGGAGAGGACGTTGGAGTTTAAAGTAGTAGGAGTGTCTTCAATAAGAGAGGGGTTTATAATTAAATATTAATTATGTGTAAATTCTTATATACGTTTTTTTAACGGTTTAAACTTAAAAGACGCTACTTTTATTGATAACGGCATAAGTAACAGTTAATTTAAAGGATCACCATGGCAACAGGTTGGAGAGTTAATATTAGTGAAGGAACGGGTTGAAAATGGGGTTTAAAGTGATTTAGCCGGGCGGGGAGAGATTGAAAGATATTTATTGTTTATAAAATAGAAAGAAAAAGAAAAGGAAAAATAAGTTAATGAATTATACTTTACAGGTTTATTTTGATAGTATAATGATATATATAATTAAATATAATATATATATATAAATAAATTAGCCGGGCAGGTAGAAATTATACGTTACAGGTTTATTTTAATAAAATAAAATATAAAGTAGGTGAAAGCTTAGGTAAGTAACTTAAATAATAGATTAAAAAAATTAAGGGAAAAAAAAACATTTTTAATAAGTAACACACAAATACAAGCACACGTATAGATATGTACAGCAAATGCACATACGTAAATGGGGGAAAAGCACATGCGTGATTACACATACATATATATATATATACATATATATAAAACATACATACACATACACAAACACATATATATATGCACACATACACAGATACGTAAAAATACACGCATATATACATATATAAACATATATATAAATACACATACATCCAGATGCACACACTTACACTAAAATACATATACATATATATACATATGCATATACATACATATATATATATAAATATAAATTAGCTGGGAGGGGGGGAGAAATTGAAAAATATTTTATAAATAATTTTTAAATTTCATTATTAAAATAAACCTGTAACGTATAATTTCTACCTGCCCGGCTAATTTATTTTTATCAAAATATATATATAAATTTGACTCATGTCCAGGTAACCTACATCTTACATTTCAAGTTTTTGGATCAAAAAATTGGCATAGGAGTTTGGTAGAGTCAGCAAAGGTAAACTCTCTCAACTTTTCTTTCATGGCAGCCAAATTTTTGCCCAAAAACTGATTTAAAAGCTTGGTGGCTGTCTGAATACAGTTTATTTAAAATTTCAAATGTTTAAATCCAAAATTGGCTGAATGGTTTGCTAGAGACCGCAAATGTCAAACATTTTTACCTTTGATCCCTTGGCGGCCAAAATTTCGGCTAAAAAACGATTAAAAAGCTTGCCCCATATCTGAATACCCTTTATGTAGAATTTCAAATGTTTAGACCAAAAATTGACTAAGTAATTTGGTAGGGACCGCAGGGATCAATCTTTTAAAACTTTGACCCCAATTTTAACCCCGGAACATTCATTGTTTTGGGCTCAAATCAAATTAAAAAGTTTGATCCATGTCTAAGTAACCTACATCTAAAATTTCAAGTGTTTGGACCCAAAATTGGCGTAGAAGTTTGTTAGAATTTTCAAAGGTCAAATCGTTGAACTTTGACCCCTTAACAGCCAAATTTCTGGCCGAAAACCAGCTGAAAAGAGTTTCCAAACTCTGAATTCCCTTCATGTCAAATTTCGAGTCTGTAGACTGAAAATGGACACAGTAGTTTGGTAAGAAAATGTACACCTACAGAGACGCATACATACACACACAAACATACACACAGACCATTTCACTTATATATATATATATATATATATATATATATATATATATATATATATATATATCATAGCTGTAAATAATCGGCGTTGCTCGAGATGCAGTAATGTCAAGATAAATACTGCTTATCGCATGGCATGTTACAAATACCTTAGGATTGATTTCCAAAACACATATTTCTGTGCTAAGTGGTTATTTGAAAAGCACTAAAGTAACATTGTTGGAACCAAAGAATATCGTTAAGTATATACATATACTAGCAGGCATCTTGGTGTTGCCTAAAAGTTTTCAAGAGCCAGTGTTTTCCTGCTCCTTGCTTTAAACCACATGTCAACATGGTTTATCATATTTTTTTTTTTATTTTTTAGAAGTTCTAATTAATGAGATCAAGTGCAACATTGGCTTTGCTGTTTAAAAGTTCTTACAGTGCGAAGCCAGATCTCGAAATATGATTGGAAGATCGACGTTTCAAAGTAATGCTTCCTTTTTTTATTCTGCCCGAATTGATAAGACAGGATTGCAAATTGCATTGTTATGATGACTGAACTTATGCATTCATGATTTGAAAGTTTCATTACTTTCTTGCTAATATTGACAGTGCTGGATATTAAGAAAGCTACCCATGTCATTGTCGTGCATTAAAAAAGATATGTATTTACAAGTCTGGCAAAAGTGCATTGAGAATGGCGTTGAAGATGTCGAAAAAAAATCTGGAGTACAAAACCTCGCCCGTTTTAAGGGTACCAGCTGTGTCTTTCCTTGATCTTTTTGAGTATCACATAATAAGAGGTTTCATTTGTGAAATGTCCTCATATATATATATATATATATATATATATATATATATATATATATATATATATGATGATGATGAAAATAATGAAAATGATATTCCGACGAGAAAGAAACATAAAAACTGGAACTAACCAAATTATATAACCATCAACGTTTCGTCGTTATTGTATATCTTTATATTTGTTATTTTATTTTGGTTTTTGTATTTGTTTATTAAACCCAGAAGTCTTACAATAAAAATGAAACGTTCATGGGCATATAACTTTGTACTTTTCATCTCTCAATCTCTTTCTCTTATATATATACATATATATATATATATATATATATATGTGTGTGTGTGTGTGTGTGTGTGTGTGTGTGTGTGTGTGTGCCCGCGCGTATATATATATATATATATATATATATATATATATATATATATATATATATATATATAGTATAGTAATGTTTATAACTTATTTCCTACACCTTCGGTGGGGTTCTAATATTGCAGCTACTGACTTTTCAATTTTTATACTATTCCAAATATATTTATTTACCACTGCTTGAATATTTATTTACTGTTATGAGAAAAGTATAAATTTTCGAAACTCCATGGATGAAGGAATAAATTACATTCTGCTTCCTGTCTTTCCACATTTGATAATTCAATAAAAAAAGGTAAGGCTTTTATCTGTGTCTAGTTATTTACTTCGCACACACACACACACACTCACACACTCACACGTGTGTGTGTGTGTGTGTTTGTGTGTGTGTGTGTGTGTGTAAATATAATCATTTCTTGCAACGATATGCAGATCGTTTCGATCATTATTGATCTAATCAGACAAGAAAAACTTTCAATTTAAGAAATTTTTCAATTTTAGAGGAGAAAAATATTTTGCCATGTTAACGTGAGGCCACGTTTACTTATTCGTTTTGACTTTATTTTTATATTACGTGATAAATAAATAGCTAATTGTGTTAGCATTCATTGATTTTTACCTTAGGTCTCTCCATTAATCTGTGTAATCATTATTTTTCTAATTACTCATCGATTTGATCCAGTTAGTCATGATGTTGTTTTTTGTGGGGTTTTTTAATTACATTTTCACCCCAAACAAGGCACATTGCCACTTTGGTGTAGGGGACTATTATCAGGGACATAGGCATCAGAGGTACTGTGTAGGGAGTTGGGCAGCAAGATGTCGGTTCACATTGCATTTGAACTTCTGTATGTCAGTACAGCTGGGGAAGCAGGGACCACACAGGGAATTCCAAAGTTTGGAATGTTAACTTAGTGTAAACCTGGTATACTATGTGCTACTATTATAGAAAAGTAAATATCTGTGTGTGCGTGTGTCTGTGTGTATGTGCGTGAATTCGTTCGCTATGAGCTCGAAGTTCAGGCGCAGACATTAGACAATCCAGAGTGTTCGATCAACGGAAGTTGCGACCGTTGTATAAACGCAAGTTGACTGCCCCTTAGTTTATACATCCCAGACAGTGCCAATCCCTACGTATTCTTAAATGGGCTTTATAACTATAATTAAATAAGTATTATTCTTTTAACTATACAGACACTAGTGTGTCATGTTTACGCAATCATCAGTGCAGGATGACATTTCCTGTCGGTCAGGAAATTCGATCCCAGCTACGAAGCCACGTTGGATTTCATTTGTTAAGCATCTACGTAATACACGTATCATATACTGATGCATGTATATATGTGTATGTCACTAGGTTTATCTCAGCATAAATTTTAAGCTGAAAAGTATACGCAGATTTTTAAACAGCGGATGTTTTAAAATAATGTAATGTTTTGTTATATTTATGTGCTGTTGGGAGTGGAATTAGAACCAAATAATCTACTTAGCATAAAGATATATATTTTAAGGAATCTGTAAGGGGCGTCGAGAGAAACCATATTTTTCCTCTAGAGTTTTGAACTGGCATTGTAATAATTACCCACTTTTGTGATTTTGTTCTATTTCTTTGATTCCTTCACTTTCCTGTTTGGAAGCATTTGGGAAACTTGGTTGAATCCTTGGTTAATCAGTGGCAGGAAGTATTAAATTTCCGCAGATGTCCTTAGGGTTGAAATATGAGATTTACCCTCTTGAAACAGAAAGGTTGTATAAATGAAAGGAGAATTCAAATTAATTTCATTTCCTTTTTTTTTTTCTTTTCTTCCTTATTATTAAACAGTTAAATTGTTTCAGATTTCAGCTTTTCAACATTCTTTTTTGATAATTCCCTTCGTCTTATGATTGGTGAAAAGTATTGGTTATCCATTATAATTAAACTTGGCCGTGATAGAAAGTCCATCCGACTCCATAAATGAACAAAGTGCCCGTCAACAGATGGCATTAATGGTTAATAGAAAGGGTTTTTATTTTGGGTTGTGCTGAAAAGGAATTAAATACAGCTTAGTGTCAATCTTTACAAAACACGACCCGCGTCTTAGTAGATTTATCATGTCGTTGGCAAGCTGTAGAAGCCAACAGAAATATGTCTTGATTCCTCGAGTGGCCTCTGGGCTTTGATAAGTGGTGATTCCTTTGTAAAAAAAAAATTATCCAGTTCCAGCTAAATTGAATAAGGAGTGAAACCTACTTTGTGTTGGTGTTTTAAGAAGTAGTCCAATAATTTCCCCTTGCTACGCCAATACCTCTGCTTGGTAAGTATGCCGATTATTTACCGAGAAAAATGTCTTTTTTAAGACAAGGAAATAGCACATAAACATATATATATATATGACAAGTCGATTTCTATTTTCTTATCAATTCGGGGATGATTTATAATTAATATGTAATTCGAAAACGTTAAATCAAATCGATACGAATCCGAATTAATACGAAAAAAATGATAATGACTCGACCATTTTTCCGTTTTATGAATACATCCCATATTTTGAATGCTGGCGATTATTTTTTGTTTGGAAAAGAACAAAATCTTTCCAAATGAATTTAATGTAACGCGGCGTTACACTTTACTTTAGTAATGTATAAAAAATAAAACTGGAAATAAAAATCCGGCCAGCATTTTTTTTTTCTTTTTTTTCAATCCAAATGGAATTATTAAAATTACTTTCCAATCAATTCCTGCTTCTTGTTTTTTTCTAACTGTTCATTCCATCTGCCATGAGATTAACAACACCCTGTCCTCTCGACACCAGCTTAAAAGTTTCTTGCCATCACTGACGTGTTTCTCCTTCTGCTCTACTACACGCCAGCCATTTCTTTTCGACTTTACACGTCCATCATTTCGGGCGTGGAGTTTGTTTCTCTCAACCACGCGGTGTCCTTTTATTTTATTTCTTGTCGCACCAGCACGCACATACTTTCTAATTTGCATATGTGCCTTTTTTTTCAGCTACTGATGATAATATATTCGCAAGTCAGCTACCTTACAGCTCTTTCTGATATTTTCCCACACGCTGATACGCGCTTTTTGCATTAAGATTTAAATAATAATAATAATAATAATAATAATAATAATAATAATAATAATAATAATAATAATAATAATAATAATAATAATAAATATTCATTTGAAATTCTTCTTCTTGCGAACACTTGACTGCAAGCGTCAATCTGTTCTCTACCCCTCTTTGTAACTTTCTATTTTTCCTTTTAATTGCCGTCACTGCCATCATATACAAATTGATGTCATATATATTAATAAGTCATCTATAGACGAAAGTTTTTATTTCATTTTCTTTCATTTTCTTTCCTTGATTCCGTCGCTTTTGTAAGTCACGTTATCCATTACTTTCGCCACACATTCTTTCCGCCATTCACCAATAAAATCCATTGTCACGATACACCTGAGGAAGATCGGAGGTAACATCGGTGGAAACGTTGTGGAAATAAAGGCCAAGGCGTGAACAATAGTCCAAACAATCTAGATAATACCTTTATTTAGAAATGTTGCATTTTCCCCTTTACAGTCTGTTTAATGATGTTGTTGCTTCAGCTCGCAAGATCCTTTTAGCGGATATTGATTTGAACTGCATCAATGGTTAAATTTGTGAGCAGACCGTCGGCACACCGGGACAGTAATAAAGATTTGGTGCATTTTAGAATCATTGTGTTATTTAAGAGCACCTGCTATTAATATCTCGCGACCTGAAGTGACAAAATAATATAAAAAGACTACAGAAAAATAAACAATTTTTCATTTCATATCATGATGATAGATATACTAACGAAAATTTGATAAGTTTGTTTTATAAAAACTCTTTGTGACGGCTTCTATTCTTCAATATTAAGTAATTTCACGATTATTTTATGAATTAAGGTTCATATCGGTATATAGCGGGGTATCAGAATTGTTTGTATTTATATAACCGGAGGGAGATAGAAGAAGAAGAAGGTGATATCTGGAAATAGAATTATGCTTCATACCTTTCTGTCCGAGGATCTCTGGTTTTCCTGCTGCTGGGTGTTGCGATGACTGTTCACATATTAACACAAATAAGACGATTGAGGCATACTTGTTTTGTTTTTTTCTTTATGAAACATAAGACAACGACTTTATATTTTATAAATATACATTTATTTCGGAGGTCTCAATGTCTTTACCCAAGTGTCTGCTTACGTGTATACATGCTTGTTTTTCTAGACTCATTTTCCGGCCTTCTTGAAGAATGTTCGCACACCTTTGTGACGAAACCCAAACTCTGATCTTTTTGACCTATCAGTTTCGGTGACGTAACCGATTAAAGGACCCATCTCCTTAACGTGACCTCCGGTCACCTATCTACATGTGGCGTGAACAGTGTCACTTATCAATTATTGTTTGGAATGTCTAAATTATTATGTTTATTTCTAAGTATAACTAAATCTATATTACTTAATTATATATAATTAACTTTCAGCTAAACTTTTTTGACCAAAACAATATTTCTATTCTTAGCCTAGCAAGGTCACCGGTGTTGTCCACTTATCACTAGATAGATAGATAGATAGATAGATGGGTGGGTGGATGGATGGATGGATAGATAGATAGATAAATAGATATATAGATACATAGATAGATAGATAAATAGATAAATAGATAGACAGATAGATAGATAGATAGATAGATAGATAGATAGATAACACTTTTAACTCTGCTATTATCTAACAATATCAGTCGCAAAATAAGTAAAAAAAAATAATATTACCAACGATATCATACCATCTAAGAAGGCTGGAGAATGTAACGGTCGAAATGTTCCAGACATGATGACAACGAAATAAAGGCAATATTTTTATGCACCAGAATAACAATTCTTATACTTTTGGGATAAGAATAAAATGTAGTATCTGTTCAGATATTACAATTACTTCTGTGTTCGATCAATTATGGATACATCATTCTAGATTGAGGAATTTTCTTATAGTTTTGTGTCAATCAAAATGTCCCTTTTTAAGGAAGCTGGATTTTTCCCACATTAAAAACCGACTTTTGTCAAACATTGCTCTCGGACGGGGTGGGGAGGGGGCAACTAAATAGGAACAACAATATCTGATCTAAGAATTGGATGAACTCGCGCTTTAACATAATTTCACCGTAAGGCATCATCAGCGAAGTAAACAGAAAGGGAAAAGAACATAGGAGACGTGAAAATAAATACAATGAAGGAAATAAGAAAATCTCGGCGGCGAAACGAACCGTTTGCTTCCCGGAAAACTGACGGTTCTTATCTGATAATTGGTGCATGTTGAGTATCGCCGCTTATCTCATTTGGACCAGAAACAAATTGTCAGAGGAACGTCTTGAAGGATAATACATTAGCAAACGGATTAAGAGACTTTGGTTACGATATGAAGATCTGCACCTTCGGTCATTCGAAGGTGGAACATTTCACTGATAAATTGCAGAGGGGGTGGGGGGTAGCTTCAGAGATAACACAAGACATTCTTTTATTTTAGTTATTCCTTAAATAAAGGTTTTCTATTCTTCGATCGGTTAACACTATACTTCCACGTTCTCCTTCTTTCCCTCCCTCTTCCCCCCCTCTCTCTCTCTCTCTCTCTCTCTCTCTCTTTCTTTCTCTTTGATAATTTTTCTCTTATTCCTCTATTCATTGTCTTCAATCTTCTACACACAAACCAGGCTTTGTTGGCCGTTGACTATCTACGCATTCTGCGCGATTGTGAATGATCCCTGCTTAAATTTACAGAAGTCAAATCTTCGAATCAAGTTAGCATCAACGAATTATTTTCAAACTTTTATTCACCACCCGCAAACTGTATACCGACGTTGAAAAACAAGGGGTTACTCTGATAAAATGCCAGATTTATAAGAGCCTTCTCAGTGTCAAAGATGGGTGTTTACTTTACATTTAAATTTCTGCATATTGATACAGGCGGAGGAACAAGAAGCAGTTAGGGAAGAAACTATTAAAGCAAAGGGTGTTGAGGCATATAGAGATCTCTACAATGAAGGAAGGGATTTTGCTGTTTCTAGAATTTCTATTCCAATTTTTAAAAAAAAATGTTTTAAATTCAGGCTTCAGAAATATAAAAAACAAAAATGAAATTCTATAAAAGTTTCTTTAATTGGTGTCTAATGACTATGAATTAATGCAGATCTGAAATATTAAAATTTTCAAATAAAAGATTTTGTCCATACTATGCCTTCTAACAAGTCTTTAAAAAAAAATGGTGAATATTTATTAACTGATGTCTTAGAACTTTTTTTCAAATTTCAATAAAAATCGGAATTTTTACTAAAGGTGTTCACTCCCTCTTTGCCCATTTTACGTGAGATTACATTTAACTAAATATAGTCCATCTGGGTCACCTTTACTCATCCTCAGCGTGGACTGAAATTTCTAAAATTCGTAATTTTCTATTGATTGGTTTAGTGTGTGTGTGCGCATGTGCGCGTGTGTGTGTATGTGTGTGTGTGTTTCTCGAACACAATGTTTATAACATTGTAATTTCGCATACCCATTTCAGCAGCAACCAAATAGCGTAAAGGTGAGAGTTTCAATCCTAACTTGAGGTAGTTCTACAAGTATTTTAATGTTGAATGCTCCTGTTTTAAAGGTATGGTTAATAGTGAATGCTCCGACGAACTGCAAGCACGTGTACTCCCTCGGCGTAAATACCACAAACAAACCCGACAAGCAGCTAAAGTTTCTACTCCAGTAGTTTCTTCCCCAGAACTGCTAGATTTGGAATTCCCTTCCAGGTCCCTGCTTCCCCAACTGTACTGACATGCAGAAGTTTAAGTGTAACGTGAACCGATATCTTGCTGCCGACCTACATAATACCCCTGTAGCTTAGGTCCCTGATAGTAGCTCCCTACATCAAAGTGGCAATGTGCCTTGTTTGGGGCGAAAAGATAATAAAAAAGAAAGTTGGTGGTTTAGCCGCACTGATGAGCTATGATACAACGAAACAGGATTGTTTGTGAATGGCTATAAATGCTCCTTAGCTTTGGTTGAGCATATTGGGGAACGAAATAAACAACTGCGTAAAAAGCAATACCCTTTGTGTAAAAAAAAAAAAACGGAGCTTAGGTCGTTCAAACAATGTTTTAACATTGTAATTTCGTATACGCAGCAGAGCAGCAGCCGAACAGCCTAACATTGAGAACCTCTGACTGTCACCTGGGCAGTTGAGGTTCAATCCTGACTTGAGGTAGTTGCTGATATAGCCGCACTGATATGCTATCGGGGGAGATAGAGTTTGAAAATGTGGAGATATAGCCTTTGACATATCAGATTTATAGTAGTATATAACGCATCACATTGATACCTTTTCTACCCACTATATATGCATAATTAAAAAAATGGACTGCAAGAAGGGAGTTTGTAAGCAATGATCCCTTGGATTAATACAACAACATTGCTCATCTTATCTACAACTCCAAATTTTTGCACTGAAGTCATGCAAATGTTTTGCGTCCCCCCTTTTTTTCTTATTCCTGGGTATTCTTTCAGTTTTAAAAATTTGTTATTTTTAAATAAAAATCTTTATTTTTTAGTGTCTTCACTTATTATATTTCCATTAGATACTGTTGCGCACCTCTTTCTCATATATTTAATCCTTATCTCCTTTCTGTCTTTTCATTTTTTACTTTGTGCTTTATTTAATATTTTTCATTATTATTATTATTATTATTATTATTATTATTATTATTATTATTATTAGCTCACAAGGAGCTTTCACAGGCCATCAAAGATCTCTCTTTGAAACCTGCCTGTGGTATTCCCTGGAAGCTGAGTGACAACAAGTCTCCCCAGATTTCCAGTCCTCTCCACCTCTTTTCATAGTATTCGCAAATATATTTGCTTTATCGCAACTGCTGCTCGCCATTGATTTATCGTTGGAAGCGGCTATTGGTCTTCACTGGATTTTGATTATTATTATTATTATTATTATTATTATTATTATTATTATTATTATTATTATTATTATTATTATTGCATGTATTTGGTGACTTCAATGTCCACTACAGCAACTGGCTTGGATTTTCTACTTGCGCAGACGCAGCTGGTATCAAAACACGTAATTTCTCTATATCTCATTCCCTATCACAGATGGTTACGTTTCCAACCCGTTTCCCAAACCAGCAAGAACAAACATGCATCACATCTAGATCTGTTTCTAACCACAGTGTAACGAATGCCCACAGCCCTCTTGGGAACGCCGATCAAGCAGTGGTAATGGTTGAAATCGCCCTAAACTCTAGAGCCAAAACTGAAGAGCCACTGCTCAAAACAAGGAGATATTATAAAAAGGCTGACTGGGAAGCCATCAGGGACCTCATCAGGGACGCTCCATGGCAAAATATCTTTTCACTTTTTACTGAACATTGCGCAAATGAGACCAAATGGTTCAAAGCGGCAATTTCTATAGCAAACCCCACTCTTTCCAATGGTTCACTTCAACTTGTGCAACTGCCATAGCGCAAAGGCAGCATGCGTACCGCAGATTTAACCGACATAGGTCCAGTTCAAACATCAGAAGTACATAGAAGCCAGAAATAACTGTAAGAAAGAAATAGCGACAGCTAAGAGAGAATTTACTTAAACCACCAAAAACGCATTGAAGCACAGAAATTAGGAACCCGAGACTTCTGAAAAATCTAGAATAGTGTAGTAAATAATCCGCAATCAACAATTCCCCCACACACCAACAATCATGAGGTTGTTTGCTCAGCAACCGAGAAGGCTAACATGATTGCCAGACGGTTTGCCTCCAACTCCACACTGGACTCTGCTAACCACCCCCTTCCTGACTTTCCTTTGCAGACAGACGCCACACTAGATGATCTGAAAATAACCCCTGCTCAGGTACATGCTATCATAAGAAATCTTGACACTGCAAAAGCATGTGGACCTTATCTCATTTCGGCCGTGCTATTAAAAAAGTGCTCAGCCGAAGTAGCTCCAGTTCTCTCCAAACTTTACAACAAATACCTTAATGAATCTTGCTTTCCTGCCTGCTGGAAAACTGCTTCTGTAGTGCCAGTTTTCAAGAATTCTGGCGAAAGAACTGACTCAGTAAATTATCGTCCCATTAGCCTCCTCTCCCTTTTCGCCAAAATATTTTACACCATAATTAACCAAGCTCTAGTCCATCACCTTACAGATGCTAAACTTCTTACTGACCAACAATATGGATTTAGGCAAGCCCGTTCCACAGCAGACATCCTAACTGTAATCTTAGAACGTATATACCAGTCACTAGACAAAACGGGGGAGAGTGGAGCGGTAGCTCTAGATATATCTAAGGCTTTTGACAGGGTATGGCATGAGGGTCTTCTCAAGAAAATCAGATCATATGGCATCACTGGAAGAATATATAACATAATTAGATCCTTATTAGATAAGAGAAAAATCCAGTATCCTTGACGGTCATACGTCTAAACAATATTATATAGATGCGGGAGTGTCCCAGGGGTCTATCCTTGAACATCTGTTATTCTTAATATTCATAAATTACCTCCCTGACAAAATTGTGTGAGATGGGTATATATGCTGATGACACCACTCTCTATAACAGACACGACAGGAAAACAAATAAACACATATCTAAAGAAATGGCAGAAACATTAGAGGATGATCTCCAATCTGTAGTGGAATGGGGACAAAAATGGATGGTCACATGCTGCCAAGACTAAACTGGTTTCCTTCAATAACTACAAAAAAACATTCTCTACCGCTAATATCAATGGCCAAAGACTTTATCTGAAACACATCTTTTAAACTCCTCGGCCTTATGTTCACAGGAAACATGAGTTGGAACAATTACATTGAGAGCATTGCCAAGACCGCTGCGAAAAAGGTAGGTTCTCTCTACAGTGCTAGAAAGCTACTGACCCTTGAAAGTATCCTGTACCTCTATAAGGCCACCATTAGCCCATGTATGGAGTATTGTTGCCATATTTGGGCTGGTGCATCTGCCACTAGCCTTTCGCTCTTAGACGAGGTTTAAAAGGGAGTCACCAATCTGATAGGTCCTGAACTGTCAGCTAAACTTCAGCCTCTATCCCATCGACGAAATGTTGCATCCCTCTGCCTGTTCTACAAGTATTTTAACGGTGAATGCTCTGACGAACTGCAAGCACTTGTACCCCCTCGACGTAAATACCCCCCGACAAACCCGTTAAGCAGTAAATCCCACCCCTTCACAGTAGAGATGCAATGAGAGCCTTTTACTCCAGTAGTTTCTTCCCCAGAACAGTTAGACTTTGGAATTCCCTTCCGGGTCCCTGCTTCCCCGACTGTACTGACACGCAGAAGTTCAAGTGCAACGTGAACCAACTCCCTACACAGTACCCCTGATGCTTATGTCCGTGATAGTAGCCCCCTATAACAAAGTGGCAATGTGCCTTGTTTGGGGTGAAAATGTTATAAAAATATAAATAAAAAATTATTATTATTATTTTATTATTGTTACTGCTAGTATTGGTTTGATTATCTATATATTAATAGGATAGCGTGTGTGTTATTTCTTTTGTGTGTCACGCGTACATCTGAGTGACTGTCGTTTAATTGTTATGGACTTCCATTTCTTGTAATAAATAATTTTACCAAGAATTCTTTATAAGTTTTGGTTTCTGTTTCGATTATAGCTGATGCACCCAAGTCATATGGATATTTTTATTATTTTTGAAATCGCAACTTTATAATATATAAAAATCGATATAACATTAACTCTATACTAATATATGCAGAATTTTGCAAGAATTAAAATCTCATATTTAAGCATACTTTACGACTGGGCTACCCCTGGCCCCCCTGCTAGCTATGATAAATACTTTTGCAGTTTTAACAAAAGAGCTACAATAATATTAGAGCGTGTCCATTTACGCTGAACATCTACAGAATGCCAACATCAATATATTACATATGAATGAGTCCGCTATGGAATTTCAACAGGTCCCGACAGTTACTATAATTATAACAATAATACAATTGTTTTGATTATTACTATTATTATCTTTGTCTTTTATGGTTCTGCTATTATCCTTCTTTTTAATTTCTGTTTTTTATTTTATTTATTTTATTTATTTATTTATTTATTTTGCTATATCCCATCTTAATCAAACTTAACCTATATTCGTTTATCTTATAATTTCATTTTCATCATTTACTAGTAGGACCCGTTAACCGGCGTTGCCTGGTTGTATCATGACAGATCCAGAACAGAATCGTTAAAGGACCCCCTAGAAAACAAACTGACCTACGGTTGTTGTTAATGGCCCCTGCCGTCCCTGGAAAATAGCGAACACTGACGGCCGTGGCTCAAACAAAATAATTTGGCTTCCACTGTCGGCTATTGTTTTCCAGTGGCAGCTAGTGGAATCCACTGTCTGTGAGTGTCAGCACTGTTTGTTACTTGCGATTAGGGTTAGTTTTGGGCGATAACCTGCAGGGAATGGCTGATTCTAAGGAAAGCATTTATTACATCTTTAGATTGAGCGAAAACAGGGGTAGATAACTGCCTTATACCGATGACAGTATATTTTAAGTTGACCATCGTTTTTCTTCTCGGTATACTGCACGTATTTTTTTTCTAAAAGTAGCTCTAGCACATCTTCGAAATAATAAAATACTCCACAGAAATTAAAGTGGTAAGAAAAAAAAACAAATAAGTGTTTCCGTAGCCAATAAAATTTACGTTGAAACCTACTTGCCTAATATTTTTGTGATTTAACTAATTTGAAAGTGTTTAATCAGTTTTAAAAAGAAAGTGTCGACATGCTAAGTCAGCTTCGAAGCCTAAAAATCGCTCAAGAATATACAATTAAATTTAATCGCCAACGGGAATAATAAAAAAAAATGCAAAAAAGAAAAAATAGCACCATTAAAGTCTTGATAAGCGCTCAAAAATAGAAACTTAAATATTGGTACCCGTAAAAGAATGTTTAGGGCCATTTTGGTGTGGGGTAGTGGGGTGCCGGTATTTCAAAGAAAACTAATATTTATCTCTAAAAGATTTTTACAATGAATTTATTTAACTTCAAAATTTATCTGAATTATTAAGCTCGCCGTCAAAACATTTTTCATAACGTTTTTTTCACGTGTACAAATATTTTTTCTCATTTGGGAAATTAAGTTTAGTCTTTAATCTTTCAAATAAAATCAAAAAGTTGTTGGAAACCTACAAAAAAATTATGATAAATCAGCTTTCAAAAGTACCCCCCCTATTCTGCGTTTATTTTTGCCCGTACCTAAAAAATGGATATTAGCAGCAAATCGACCATTGTGAATTATCTTTTTACTATTCCGAAAATTAAAGATTCAATTAGATTCCTATTTCAGTCACCTAAATTATTTAGTGTGAAATGAGTTTAGGAATTTATACCAAAACTTAAATATTATTTTTGCTTAAAAAAATAACATTAATACACTAAGTTAGGGAAAAATTGCATAGAATGTTCTGCTTTACGGTTGTTGTAAAAATGGAACGTTCGCTTTTAAATTCGGTACACTTTTACATTACGTCCAACTCATTGTTCACATTCGACATGTAAACTTTTAGAGGTTAGGGGTGTCTATTCTGAAAAACGTTTTTAACATGCGAAGGTTGGGGATGTCTATTCCGAGAGCCGTTCTTTACGTGGGTAGATTGGAGTGTTTATTCGTTGTAAACGTACTCGATAACCTATAAATGTCGGCATTTCCAATGTGAACGGTAAGTTGGACTTATGTAAAAAAAATAACAAAAAGACTTTTTTCGTTTAAAAATGGTATTATTTCCCTTTCGTTAATAACCCTTTATATATATATAATATATATATATATATATATATATATATATATATATATATTGTGTTTTATATATATAAAGTATAATTGTTGAATGTTATTCTTTTGATTATATTCGTTTTGTAGGGGGGGGGGGCACAATTAAAAAAAAGATTAAAACGGAGCGAAATTTAAGTTTCCGTTCCATTTTTACAACAACTGTAAAACAGCGCATACTCAGCAAGTTTTATCGTAAGTTATCAACATCTAGATCTACTTACATCATATTACAAACCGAGCGACCCATAAAAATCTGATAGCTGAGTGTGAAATCTACTTAAAATATTGAAAAAAAAGGAAAAAATAGAACCTCTCCCAAATATACTGGCAATAATTTGGTTTCGTCCTTCCCTTGAGTGTTTCTAATAAGGAGAATTGATTTACTAGGAGTTGTATTAGAAGATGAGCATTTTTTAAATTATTCAATACATGAATGTGCATTTTGATTGAATTTGTTAGTTTGCAATCGCTGATAGCCCACTCAAAAAATTGAACGAAAGACGAAATTAAGAAGAATTATACTAATGCAAATTTTGACCCCCCCCCCCCGGATTCCAATTATGGTTAGGGTTCGATCGGCAATCACCGGATTCAACCGAGCGTTGTTCAAATTTTGAAACACAAAATCAACATTTTATTTACTTTTTTCATAATTAATTAATGAGCGGAGTATTTTTCTGTTTATTTTCTTAACAGCTGCTGACAAAAAAATAATTTGTACATTTTCCTGTAAAAAAAATAAAACTTTTCTCTACTTTCACCTAACTATTTACAGTGTTCATATAATGCATTCCTTAGTTCTTTTTATAATAAAAATTCTGTTTTCAAAAAGAAACGTGTACTGCCAACTTTCTTTAAAAAAAGTGCAAGTTTTCCTGAAAAAAACTTTTTTTTAAACTTTCACCTAACAATTTATGGTAAAAAATCTTGGGGAAAAGAACAACTTTTCTTGATAAAAAGAAAATAGCAAAATAGAGTAAAAGTAAATAAACAATACAAAATGCAAAATGAGCCACAGCAACGCGTGTCCGGGTACAGTTAATACACACACACACACACACACATATATATATATATATATATATATATATATATATATATATATATATATATATAGAATACATACATGTATTCCTTGTCACCTTTTTAACATTTAGTTTTTTTTCTATTTGTAGCGCCAGCAACTTTTGTGGAGACGCCAAAAGATCGTTTTGTGAACTATGGTTCGAAAATCCAGATGAGGTGTGTTGTGGCGGGAATCCCGACCCCCACAATTCACTGGAGCAAGAATGGAGCACTGGTATGTTTACATCTTATTTCTCCTTATCCTTCTTTATATATATATATATATATATATATACATATATATATATGTATATATATATATATATATATATATATATATACTAACATGTCTTTCATTTTCTCGCTCTTCCGTCTTCCCACTTCTCAATCTGTCTTCCCACTTTTTTTCTATCTTCTTAGCTCATACACACAGACAACTTTCTTTTATACTTTTATTTTTACATTTTTATTCATCAAGTAATAGGTCGGCATAAGGGAAATAAATCTTTGATTTAAATTAGACTTATTTCCCTTTAATACATGAAATTGCCGTAAAACGGAACCCCTGACGAACTGTACACCAGTTTGAAACTAAAAAATTTTTTATTCTAAATTTTAGATAATGTTATTCCAATCAATGATCATTTATCAAGAATTATCAAGAATGCACCTACATTTTGGGTGTTTGTTTTGTAGTTTTCGGCTTTATGCTGTACATAAGCACATAAACACACACAGACAATTGGCTTTTATATAGGGGATTCATTATTTTATAACGACAAATCAAAGGCAAGCTAAGTTGTTTCGTCATAAATTCTGAAGGAACTTTGCCATATTAGTTTATTATTTCAAGAGAAAACAGACGACACATTAAGCACCCTTTAGTCTCGCTAACTATTTAAACTTCTCTGTCTTACTCAGTCACGTGGGATGCTTTAATCAATCACAGTTGAGCATAATTTACCATTTTTATTTACTGTTGAACATAATCTATTTATTGTGTTTGATTAATTTTATCTCTCCAGAACTTCAAAATTTTTATAAACGTTTATATTTACCCAAAAATAAAGCAGATTCCCCATGGGATATAAAGGGTTACTGTGAATTATGAGTTAGATTTATAGGCGCATCATAACTGGAGGTTGTGCAGCGAGATGTTTGTTCATATTTCATAAATAAATGTCGGTATTTTGGTACAGTCGAGAAAGCAGAAAATATAGAGGAAATTCCAAAGTTTAAGTATATAAACTATTAGAGCAAAAACGTTCCCGTGCCTGAGGACATCAACTGTAAAGGATAGGATTTTGTGGTTGTGGTTATTTAAGTTGACGATATAAAATGTAGCATATTTGTCGGAGCACATTCAATTGAAGTACTTGTAAAAAAATTACGCCTTACTGTAAGGAGAAAGAATTAAATAGCAGTTTCCGGCAAGACATTATTTCTATAGTTTTTTGTTTTTTTTATACAGTGATCACCACTTATCAAGGCCCGAAAGCCACTCAGGGATAAGGGTTATTGCAAGTACATTATGTTAGTGTGGAGATTTGATGAAGTGTTTACTTAAGGGGGCGGTTCATTAGGAATTTGTTAACGTTGGACTTGAACACATCCAAGTTGTAGTCCGGTGAGAAGCAGGCAGACGGAACAGAGTTCCACAGGCGTGCAGTTCTAAGAAAGAAGCTTTGTTCATGGAATCCGCGTTTTGATTTAGGCACAGATATAGAGTGGGGGAAATTTTTTCACAGTGGATTCAGCTAGACGGGTGTTTTTCGTGAAAGATTGGCGAGGGGGGACCAGAGATTGGAGTTCAGACGAGCACCTGCCATGGAAATAACGATAAAACAAGGATAGGCTCGCAACGTCTCTTCTGTGGGAGAGAGGTTGCAGGGTAAAGAAAAGGGCATCCCCCACTAAGCCACAAAGTCTATTTTGTACTCTGTCAAGGCAGGATAGGCTGTTTTCCTTCTTTATGGAAGAGTTAGTTTATTGCTAACAGCCTGGGGTGTCTACCCCAGGGAATTCTGACTGGGGTGCTCAGGCAATTTTTAATAGTTATTTTACTTTAGAAACATTGGTTTGAGTGATCTCACCTTCTAGTCTCATGCCACATCTCGTTGAAATAAATAGCAGCAGTTTCCGGCAACACTCTATTTCTGTAATTTAGGTTAATACGTAGTTTTGTTAACTCTACCTCTTGATTGTCTCCTTTTTTTTTGTCACCATATAAAGACCACAACAGCGAGATAATCACATACTTCATTTTGTCCATGTTCGAATTTTTGCTTGTTTCGTTTCAGATCGAGAACCCCAAGAATCTTACGCAAAATTATCAGAAAAGCGTCTTTTATATAAACATGATGGCGTCGCCCAAAGTTGTCAAATCCCTGTTGCACATAAACGCAACAGAAAATGCGCACTACAGATGTCACGCAGCAAACTTGCACGTAGGAGGACCTTCCAAAATCGTCAAGGAGGCATCGGTTAATATTTTACCACCATATCAAGGTAAGTCCCCTTCATTCTTATTTACAAAGGTAATTTATAGAAAGCAGTACCCTGCAAACTAACGCAAATTAAGGCATATAACAGTGGGGCAAAGCTATGCAAATTAACCTTTTATTAATATAATATGTATGTTTTTTAAATGTACATATAGTATTGCATTTTGTTCTAACCTGTGTTAATATGGTTTGATGGAAGTTCGGTATCGTATGATATTTCGGGAAAAATGTCCTTCGTCAAAGATGCGTACGACTTTAGTGCAAACGTGCATAGGGGACTATTGTAAACGTCGTTTTCTTCATTTATTAGTTTGGCAATCCGTATTCAATGGCGTATTCATATTGTGTTAGACCTTGTTCGCATTCGATTATTCATTGCTATTCTAACGATGAATTCAGTCAGAAGGATGCTTCTTTCATGAGAAGTTAATTTTTCGTGAATATTCGATGATGCGAATGCTTGTTATTGTTGTTGAACATCATTCATTCATTTCGTATGGATCAATTAATTATTAATGACATTCGTTTTCTCGATATCTTTCTAGTTGGAATTATTTCTAGAAAGACCTCGGCTATTTACGAGAGGACGTGTATGAAGGTTGCCAACATCACTAAGTAAAAATGTTTTTGTGTAACAGACTGGATTCGAACTTGGTTCGCCCGGGTTGTTAATCCGTGTCGTTCATCACTAAGCTACCGTCACCTTCTAGTTGTTAGCAGTCACGTATCGGATCAAATTCGTAACGTACGCGATAGTCGGACGCATTAGTTTACACGCAACTTTGACTAATGGCTACGAGCAAAGTGTAGCATCTGTTCTCGTGCTAGTTTCCAAGTTTTCGCCGTTTTTAGTATTATTATTTAAGTCGTGAAGGTTTAAAGAAAATGACTAATTAATAAATATTGCATTGCCATTTACAACTTACTCCCATTCAACAAGATTTCCAATGCCCCTTTGGTAGAAATCCGTAATAAAACGATCTTTTAATGAATTGTCTAGAACGAAATATTGTGAAACAATTATTTTTATAAATATTTTAATTGTTTTTACATGGATCGCTTAAAGTGTAACATTGTATATAGGACTTCGCAAAAGAAACAAAAAAATTCGTCACGATTGTTTTTTTCAGTTAAAAGACAAGGCAGTTATTGCCGGTCGTTTCCACACCAGTAGTCTGACAAGTATTTTCCAAGCCAGCGGCAATACGGTCACATTCCGACTTCCTTCTTTGAGTAAATTAACAGTGCTTTAGTCTTGCGTTTTGTTTAAAAAAAAATTATCGAGTCGCCACGAGGTTAAAAAAAAAAATCTGCCGTGTCGACATGTGTTTTTTTCCTCTCTGTTATTATATCCTTTTCTCTCTTCGACCCTCGCTATGACGTCACGATCGCTCTGCGGATTGGACATTTACTGCTGCATTCATGTATGAGGCTTCGTTACAAAATAAAATATCTTTATTTGTTTGAACTTTTCTCCGTTTATATTGACTACAGGCCATGTTGAATCTATGCCAGCATGTCGGCTAATTTACTAATTAAAGAAGTGTTTTATCTTCCTATTTCATACGTACTGCTAGATAAATTTAAACGCAAATATGTCAAGCGTATTATAATCAAAAAAGTAAACTGCTTACATGTCGAAACCTGTTCCACTGGCCTAGTTCCCGTCTGAATACAACATGGTAGCTTTCAAATCCAATGTAAACAAATTCTTGTTGAGACATCCCAATAAATAATCAAATTTTACCCAATTTACACCATTAACGAATTACTACATTACCACCTTACATTCATTAACCCTTATCCTTGCGTGGCCTTCGGGCCTTTATAAGTGATGACTCCCAAGTAAAAATAATATATATATATATATATATAATTTTGAAAAAATAAGCTATTAGAGAGGAAAGTTATTTGATGAATTTGGTGGAATTTTAGCGTGCGCTTTCTGTTATTATAGGAAAAGCCTTTGAAAATAAACATTTAGATATTTTATAATAATAAACAGGAGTTTTTAAGTTAGAAGCAATCCTCATCAAACAAAACATGTTATTGGGATCTAAATGTGGGAGATAAGCGCGTCGGAAGACAAACGAAGCAGTATAAGGAGTGTTTGCAGGAGGGCATGAAAAGATGTGGAATTCATCATACAACATGGTATGCAAGTGCACTTGGGAGAGCGAAATAGAAGAAATTAAATAAGGAGTGGAGTGGAAAGGTTCGAAAATGAACGGCATCGTCATGTTTGAAGAGCTTAGAGCAGCAAGAATTGTGCGCCACGAAAATCAGCCACGCGCACAGTTGCCAAACGATAACGTATGCCAGAATTGTAATAGGATGTGTGGATCTCGATTTGGACTAGACCTTTTATAAAAGAACTAGGCTAGGTGTCCGGCGTTGTCCGGGTGTTTGGAGGTGTGTGTTGAGCAAAAAATAAAAGTGGTAGTAGG